>NC_090744.1:72685897-72713397 GCF_036898095.1 Palaemon carinicauda | reverse complement strand
GATAACGAGGGGGGGAGGAGATTTCCATTTGCAACCCCCCACAATCTCTACATCGTGCCTGCAGGGCACAGCGAAATGCTGACGACCAATATCTCATAAGGTCAGTCAGACAGGTAATTCTTTGGAGTTTTCACCAGTCTTGCTGCAGTGCAAGCGCTCAGCCCGGTGTTATTCCTAACCCCTTAGGGTAAAGAAAGCACTGCACTTTTCTCTTTCAGACAGGATCTCTTTTCATTGCCAAAGGCGGAGAAGCTTCACATATCATCGCGTGCCTTTCTTTCTAGCGAGAAGGAGGGGAGAGGTTATCCGCTGGAAGCGAGGAAACCTAATTTACATCAAATGAATGAGGTTCTTACGCACTCTAGTGATCACTATCGTAGAGTTGAGGAGAGGGTGGATGTAAGCGAGTGCACTGGCTTGCCTCGCCAATCAACCTTTCTTCAAGGTCGTTCCCCTCGCAGTCGTTTACCTAGTGGTCATTCACCCCGGGAGCGCTCACCAGGGAGAGGGTTGGGACGTCTCCTCACCCCTCCCCCACACAGCCAGTGCAATGGGAACCATCCAAACACAGGGAGACTAAACTATCAGGTAACTTGTTAGCAAGAATGGACCTTGGTTTAGAGACCTGGTGAAAGCGCTTAAATAGGATATGACAATTTCCAGCGATCCTCAAACTGCAGTGGCAAAGGTTTCTGTTACTTACATAATTATTTTGGCGGCTGCTTTCCCCGTCCCATGCAGCAGGGGAACTCCACTCTCTACAGGACTTTCACTGTCATTATATCTTGTTCGTTCTGAGTATTCAACGTTTCATATCATGTATTGCTATTTAAATGTTGAATCGCCACTGTCATACGACTCATAGAATAAGAAAGTCTTCTGTTTCCTCTTGATAGCCTTAATGTCTTCAATCATTCAGATGTCTCATGTGAGCTTATTGTATAGTCTCGGAGCCGCATATTCAAAGTCACTGGAGCCTACGATAGACATATATCTAGTTTCCAATAGTTTGAAACCATCTGTAACTATTCTCGTGTCGACACGATTTGTTGGCTGTGCAATATGTAGCAATTCTCTTAAATATTTTGGATGACCGGTTCTAATAACTTGGTAGATTATTGTACATACTTTAAATTCAATTCTCGCTTTAATCGGCAGCCAGTGTAAATCAATTAGCATAAAAGTGCTCCTTTTTCCAGGTGGGATACCTTTTATCAATCTTGCTCCTCTGTTTATTATGTTTTGTAATTTGTGAAGTTGTACTTATGGTAAATTTGTTATAGATGGAGTTACAGTAGTCAATCCTGATGATAACACAGTTTATCACAAGTTTCTTCACAGAATTTTCATCCACGTACTTATCTATAAAAACAATATTACTTAAATGATAACCAACAGTTTTTACTACATTATTTATTTTGTCATTGAGAGACAAGTTACCGCCAAGAAATACACCTAGATCAAGTTCAGTTGCATTCACCTCACCTATCAGTTATCAGCTAACTGGCACCTCACACACTGGTGACCACGAGAGTGACCAGCTCCTTCCCGCCTTAGCCCTCGATACTGTGTCTTACTGTTTGATGGTGCCACATCAGCCTACCTACATATGCCTAACATTGCACTTAAATGATAACCAACAGTTTTTACTACATTATTTATTTTGTCATTGAGAGACAAGTTACCGCCAAGAAATACACCTAGATCAAGTTTAATTGCATTCACCTCACCTATCAGTTATCACCTAACTGGCACCTCACACACTGGTAACCACGAGAGTGACCAGCTCCTTCCTGCCTTAGCCCTCGATACTGTGTCTTACTGTTTGATGGTGCCACATCAGCCTACCTATGTATGCCTAACATTGCACCTGGAAGTTTTCCTTCCAGAACATCACCACACGCCCACGGTTCCTGCCAACGCAGCATTTATCATTATATCAAAACGATAGGGACCCTAGTATTCGCCAGATTAAGGCATTTGTCACTGAATTGTTTGGCAGCCACTAAACAAACATTTGCTAGAATGGAAGAAATAGACCTTTGCCAACAGGACTGAAGCCCATGGTCGTCACCCTTACACATCCTCCTGGAGAAAGATGGCTCTCTGCGTCCATGTGCGGATATAGGCACCTCAGTATGCAAAAAGAACCAGATCCCTACCACCTTTCAAACATCGCTAACGTAACCCCCTACTTGCGCAAAGCGAAAGTTTTCTCTATGCTTGACCTTCTGAAGGGGTATTATTGTGTGCCCATGAACCCAAAAGACATCCCCGAGATCGCAATCCCTTCAGTACATGCAGCTTCATTTCCCGTTTTGGTCTTCGTAATGATGGGGTTACTTTTCAACGCTTCATGGATGGCATCTTAGGAGACCTGCCCTTCTGTGTATATTACATTGACAAGTTTCTTGCATTCTCTTCTGCCAGAAAGGAACACCTCTGTCACTTAGGCATCTTGCTTGATCGCCTACAACAGAACGGCCAATGAAATATCGTTCTTTGGGCACCGCATCACTCCTGAAGGAGTCCACGTCCACCCTCAGAAGGAAGCAACTGTTCAGAACTTCCTTGTGCCATCGAAATTTAAAACACTGCAAGAATTCTTGGACATAATCAAGTATTATCACCGTTTCCTTTCAGTTATTACTCCCACAGTTGCCCTCCTCTACGCCTCAATCCAGGACATGTGAAAAAACCTGAAGTGGGGTCTCATTCAAGAAGCGCCCTTCTGCAACGCATAAAATGTTCTATCAACTGCTGCTGCTCTCACATCTCTTGTGCCATATTCACCTCTCCTTTTCTCCACCGAGGCCAGGGACGTCCCTATTGGTGCAGTACTTGAGCAGGTGGTTAACAGCTAGCACCGCCCATTCGCCTTCTTCAGTAGGAAAACTGTCCAAGGCAGAATATGGCTACTCTACCTAGGACAGCAATTTCCTGTCAGTGCACTTTGCTTGTCTGTAATTTTCGTCCCTCCTTGGAAGGTATGCACATCATTATTCACACAGACTACATGCCTGTGGTGCATTCCTTCGCGCAACAGTCTGACGCATGGGCCGCCCGTCAACACTGCCCTCTCTCTGCTGTGGCTGAATACAATTGCACCCTTCAACATGTCCCTTTCAAGAAGCACATTGGCCGCCATTCACCTGGCATCGGATTTCAACTCCTGGGCAAAAGCCTAACGAAAAGATCCAGAGTACCAAGCATGTAGGACATCCTGCACATCCCTCCGTTGGGAAGACGTTCCCCTCGGCAACTCCAACGCCGCCCAGTTCTGTGATGTATGTACTGGTAGACATAACCATGGATACGTGCTCCCATTGGCCAGGAGGTGTTTGGTTTAATTCATGGCCATTTACATCCCCCGTACCGATTTAATACACAGCTTCTGAAGGCTAAGTTCATGTGGCAAGGCATTACTAACGATGGTAAGGATTGAGTCCACACCTGTACTTCATGCCAAACCTCAAAAGTACATCAACACACGGATTCAGGAGTGGACACCTTTCCTCAGACTTAATGTCATTTTGCTCACATTCTCGTCGATTTAGTAGGCCCCCTACCCACATCGCAAGGACATGTGTTACCTGTTTACCATCATTGACCACTCCACTTGTTAGTCTGAAGCCATTCCCATGGAAACTACAACATCTACCTCATATACTTCAGGCTTACTCTCAGGGTGGATAGTGAGATTTGGCATACCTAAGCATATCACTTCTGATTAGCATGCTACTTGCACCTCTCAATTGTGAATGTCATTAGCGAATATCCTGGCCATCGCCCTACATCAGATAACCGAATACATCCCTGCTGCAAACGGAATGGTGTATGGCGACCCGTTGGTCATCCCTGCTGGATTTTTTTCGTCTACAACCTCCTCCGATAATCTCCAGTGCCTACATCACGTTGTAGGATAATTTACACCTTTCTGCCGGAATTACAATTTGTAGCCCCAGCAAAGCAACACATACCGACAGATTTGCGCCCAGCCACGCACGTTTTCCTGTGGAACGACAATTGCAAGCCACTGCCAATAGCCCCACACACCGACCCTTTTCACATAATCCGTCATACGCAGGAAGAATTCTAAATTAGTATGTATGGCAAAGAAGACTGAGTCTTCAGTGTCCGATTAAAACCTGCATATCTCCGTCTCTGGTGACGTCTCTTTGTAGGGAATATCACTTAATGTTATGAATAAAGTTTTATTGCAATATATATATATATATATATATATATATATATATATATATATATATATATATATATATATATATATATATATATATATATATATATATATATATATATATATATATATATATATATATATATATATATACAGTATATATATATATATATATATATATATATATATATATATATATATATATATATATATATATATATATATATATATATATATATATATATATATATATATATATATATATATATATATATTGTCTTTCTATGCCACTTTATAGCCACTAATTTTCTCAGTTCATCAATCTATCGCATTCTCTCCCTTCCCTGCTTCTTTGCAATCTCTGGGACCCATTCTGTTACTCTTAATGCCCATCTATTATTTATCATTCTCATTATATGTCATACCTTTTTATTACATATTGTTAGAACAATTTCTATTTTAGTTTGCTTTCGTATCCATGTTGCTTTTTTCTCTATTGTTACTCTCATCATTGTTCTTCCCACAGCTCTTTGAGTTGTAAATAGTCTATATTTTAAGGCTTATGTAAGGCTCTAAGTTTTCTGTACATTAGTTAATACTGGCTGGACCGTCAGATTAAATACTTTTCTTATTAGAGAAAGTGCGTTTTACTTATCATAATCTCCTATGCTTATTATTGTTCTAATTTTTGACTAATGTCCTTGAGAAATACTTACTGACTGTCCTTAGTAAGTATATCCATTAACAATCTTTGGAGGTTCGTCTAAAGCTCTTATTTGTTGTCTGCATTTTTATTGAATATTTTCTTTATTTTACTCATATTTATTTTCAGTCCTGCATTTTGTTTGCTCTTTTCAAATCTGTTATTATCTTTTGTAATTCCTCCCATGCATCACAAAAAAGAAATATGTCATCTGCAAATCTTGAGATGTTAGGATGTTCCCCATAGATGTTAATTCCTAAACTTTCCCAATCTAAATTAACCCCCCCCCCCGCCCCAAAAAAAAACCTTTTCTGGGAATGTTGAGAAGAACAAACACACACACACACACACACACACACACACACACACACACACATATATATATATATATATATATATATATATATATATATATATATATATATGAATTAGTAGAGCAATACAGAGGCTGCAAAAAATTTTTGAGAGAAAGAGTAGATAAGTGTAATGATGATAGAAGGCATAACTGCAGGTATTTCAACCAGTAAAAAAAAAAAAAAAAAAAAAAAAAAAAAAGGAAAGCAGGTATGTAATTGCGCTTTTAGGTGAATTAAAATAAAAAAAATTTAGTGGTAAATTTAAGAAAAACGAGTTTGAAGGGAAGGAAGCTATCTTTTAAGAAATTACATAAAGATTTGAGGGTTGACAAAATATGTACTGAGTATTATAAGTGGTTTTTCAATGATAAGGATAGCGTTCAGTCACATGTGAATAATGCAATATTTGTAAGGAAGGATTATACAGCATGTTTAAATCTTTTCAATGAGAAGGAATTTATAGATGTATCAGGGCTATTATAAGCCAAGTAAATAAGACGTATCATCAGCCAATGGAAATACGTGAAATGCGGTATTTAGATATCATTGCGAAAGGGTATGCTAGTCCTTGAAAGTATCTTTGGTTAAACGGTAGATTTCAAGCATTTGGGTGTTAGGAATAATGCCTCTTTTATATAACAGTAAAGGTACTATATTGTACAAACAGCTGTTATAAGAATTGTTTTGGGTGATATATCTAACACCAACCAAAGCAATGATAACGTAATAAGTTATACTAACTATTTTTTCTTTTCGCACCCATGAAATTAAGAAATTTTTATTTGACTGAATTCTATGGAGGTGTGTACCATAATAACATTTGATTTCACTTAGCAGCTACAATGCATGTTATTAATCATAAATTAACTAAAGAGGTTACTTTTGTAGGTATTGGGAAATCAGTAATGCTACTCCATTTGGTAAACGTGCCTGGGGCAGCCCTAACCTGTCAACTAACTCTGGGAAAAGAGTGATAACCCTCTTGAAAAAGTTGATGATAACTTCAGCAAGAAACTAAAGGTATTGTAGCAGGGAAAGACAAGTAGTTAATTTGATTTAATTTTGTCTGCGCGTCTTTTTATTTATATAGGTTGATTGAAGCATACTAACCAAAAGTTCCAATTCTACAAAATATTTACTTCTTGGGGGTTGACTGTGCAAAACTTGTCTTATAAGAGAGCTGGAGAATGAATGGTCCCCTTTGTGAAAGGACATCCCCTGCTGGTCTTGAAAGAAAAGAGTACCAAAATCAAGAAGGATAATTTTCTTATTGTGTATAGCCGTTTCAAGTAACGTTCAAGTATACACATTTAGAATAAGGCTTTTATATGACGCTGACAGTTGTTTATCGACTTCACTTACATTCACTATTTCATGCTGGATAAATGACACAGTGTGAAGAAAGGCATTTAGTTCTATTATTGTTTATTTAGATATAAATTACGTACAAAGACAAAGTATTTTATATAAAATTTCTGTTCATAGGAAACCCACAAATGTACATTATTGCACACTTAAATTTTAATGATAACTGATTGAAAGAAGAAAATAATAAAATCAATAGATAAATAGCGAGAGAGAGAGAGAGAGAGAGAGAGAGAGAGAGAGAGAGAGAGAGAGAGAGAGAGAGAGATCAACAATGGTGCAACCTGAACTGGGTAATTAAAATTTCATGCATCTCAAGGAAAGAGAAAAGCCAGCGATTCGGACATCAGTATCAAAGTACTGTAGCTAACGACCCTGTTCGGTAGTTTAAGCGATGGCGGTGTTGGAGGAATGGGTCGTTTCGGAGAAAAATTAGCAGAGGTTGACCTGGAAATTTAGGAAAAGAACGAAAAGGATCTAATTTATAGACGAGAAGAATCACGGAATTCTGTAAGAAGAGATTAAGGGATAAGGATTTTGATGCTACCATTAAACAATTTATAGCTGAGAATATATATATATATATATATATATATATATATATATATATATATATATATATATATATATATATATATATATATATATATATATATATATATATATATATATATATATAAACTTTCTTAGTGGGTGACCTTAAACTGGTGAAAGGTTTTTTGTGTATCACAATTATTAGCAAAGCAAAGTCAGGGCCACCCATACTAGATTGGCTTGCTGTGAGCGATCAATCACCAATCCGCAGTTGCCCAACGTAGTGGTATAAATCGGCGAGACTCCAGACCTTTAAAGATATATCTGAGGCCTTTGCACGGAAGCAGCAGGAGGGCCTACCGGAAATGCATCACAATCGCTCGCTATTCATTCCTATTTCTAGCATGCTCGCTTGCCTCTCTCACAAGTATCCTCCTATCACCCAGAGCTGGCTTCACTCCATCCATCCACCCAAACCTATCTATGTATCTATATATGCACACACACATACACACACATATTGTGGCGGGATGTTTAAAAAACAAGCCCCACACCTTGAATAACCCCTTCTGACAATTGTCTCAACAAAACAAACTTTCCCCTTACGTTATCTAAACCAGACTCTTAGACAAAAGGAAAAAAATATAAACAAAACATAACCTTAATACTATATTCCTAAAAACTAGAAAGCTTAATACGAAACCATTCACAATCAAAATAATAATCACACGTCTAATCAAAAACTTAACACTAAATATACAATAAACACCATTTTAATAATCAATAAAACCCTTAAAAAAAAATAATTGCACACCAACACCAAAATAAATAAATGTGTTTATATATATTTTGTAGACACCAACACTGTCGTCCACACAAAGCCGAATTGTCTTTTACCGCACACCACCATAGCTTTGTGGTTAACAATCCACTGTGTGGCAATTCGCCACAACTACCTCCCTGATTGAGGTCTTGGATATTATCATATTCATCATCATCATCATCAATAGCAATCGAAAGTAAATTAGTTCCGGGTCATCAACAATTATCTAAATCTTAGCAGTCGTATCAAGTTCCTTAAACTAGCCAGGTCATCAACAATCAATTTCACATTCTAGGAACTCTCTCCAAAGGAGGAATTACGGCCTGCAAATGAAAAAAGAAAAACACTTACGAACACTCCTAGCTAACTAAACTATCGCACTATAATCAAAGATAAATAATAAACTGTTTCTATCATTCTGAATCACTGCTATCAAAGATAAATAAAACTGAACTTAATTTTGAAATAAATAAACACTTCCACGCTGGTCGAAAAATAATAAAAAATAGTAATCCAGCACTCAAACCACACAACTACCTCTAGCTGCAGTCAAATCAAAAAGAACATTCACCCAAGACATTAACAACTTTCCTAACCTAGCTAAAAACATAAACAACAAATTCATTTACACCAACAGTCTTTCTCACAACAAACAATCAATACACATACTCTCTCTCTCTCTCTCTCTCTCTCTCTCTCTCTCTCTCTCTCTCTCTCTCTCTCTCTCTCTCTCTCTCTCTCTCTCTCAGGATTTGGCAAAAAACCAAAAATAAAAATAAATAAAAACTGATCCTCCACAATATATATATATATATATATATATATATATATATATATATATATATATATATATATATATATATATATATATATATATCCATAATTTTTATATATTTATCTATATATATATATATATATATATATATATATATATATATATATATATATATATATATATATATATATATATATATATATATGATAAATTTTTGCACATTTAAACGTGTTTCTTTCATATTTCAAATAAGCCATATATATTAATACATTAAAGTCTGGATTCTCTTAACGACCTGCGGATCAGAGCCCCAGGCGGAACTGCCCAAAGACTATGATATCGGACCAGCGGGGATTTGAAACCTCGTCCAGGATATCTGTATGCCAGTGACCATACCACTCGGCCACGAAGAAAGATAAAAGACAATGACAATTATTTGAAATATATATATATATATATATATATATATATATATATATATATATATATATATATATATATATATATATATATATATATATATATATATATATATATATATATATATATTTATATATATATAAATATATATATATATATATATATATATATATATATATATATATATATATATATATATATATATATATATATATATATATATATATATATATATATATATATATATATATATATATATATATATATATATATATATATATATATATATATATATCATCATCCTCTGTCGATGCTAATCCACTGAAAAACAAAGGCCTGAGGCATGGCTTTCCTTTGCGTCTGTTTATGGTATTTCTGTGTCAGTCTACACTTGCAAACTTTCTTAGTTCGTCTGTCCATCGTCTTTTCTTCTTTCCTCTGCTTCTTTTGCAATCTATAGGGAACCATTCTGTTATTCATGCTGTCCATCTATTATCTGTCATTTTCATTATATGTCCTCATATCCATTTTTTTTCTTACGTGTTGTTAAAATATCATCTACTTTAGTCTGTTCTCATATCCATGTATCGATCGGGTCGGTTTATTCATTTGTGTGTCTGTGGACAGGATTACGTCAAAACTACACAACAGATTGTTACAAAATTTTAACCACCGGTCGTGAACGACTCCATTAAATTTTGGAGAAGATCCGTTTTTGCATTTTTCAACATTTTGATAATAACGTTAAAACTACTTAACGGATTGTGATGAAATTTTCACTACAGATAGATTGTAGGTCATGAAGGGCCCCAATAGATTCTTTAGATGATCCAGATTCTAATCTATTTGTTTATTTATTTATCTGTGTGTTTGTAAACAGAACTACGATTCCATTGAACTTGGCGATGATCCGTATCTGGATTTTAATTCTGGATATTCCTTTTTTCACCATTTCAAAGATGACGTCAAAACTACTTGACGGATGTTTAAGAAATTTCAATAGAGATAAATCTTAGGTCATGGACGACCCTGTTAAAGTTTGAAGATGATCCGGATTCGGATTTACATATTGCCCCTATTAAAGATAACGACCCAACAAATTGACAGATTTTGACGAAATTTCTACTACAGATAGATCTTGGGTCATGGACGATCCCGTTGACGTTTGGTGATGATCTGGATCTGGATTTTAAATCAGTATTTGCATTTTTCGCTATTTCAAAGATAATGTCGAAACTACTTGATGTATATTGAAGAAATGTTGACCAGAGACAGATCATAGATCATGGATCACCCCATTAAAGTTTAGAAATGATCCGGATCTAGATTTACATATTCCGCCATATTAAAGATAATGCCTGAACAAATTGACAGATTTGGACGATAGATCCTGTGTCATGGTGATGGTCCGGATCTGGATTTTAATTTCGGATGTTTTTTTTTTTGCCATTTCAAAGATAACGTCTAAACCATTTGACGGATATTAAAGAAATTTTTATCATAGATAGATCTTAGGTCATGGATAACCCCATTAAAGTTTGGAGATTATCCGGATCCTGATATACATATTACGCCATATTAAAGTTAACGGCCAAACAAATTGACAGATTTTGACGAAAATATCTACCACTGATAGATCTTGTGTCATGGATGATTCCATTGAACTTTGGTGAAGATTCAGATCTGGATTTTAATTTCAGACATGCATTTTTTGCTATTTCCAAGATAATGTCAAAACTACTTGACGGACAATGAAGAAATTTTCACCACAGATGGATCTTAGGTCATGAACGACCCCATTAAAGTTTGGAGATGATCTGGACTCGGATTTACATATTCTGCCATATTAAAGATAATGTCCAATCCAATTGACAGATTTTGATGAAATTTACATCACAGATAGATCTTAGGCCATGGACGACTCCATGAACCTTTGGCAAAGGTCAGAAATCTCTGATTGCTCTTGTTTCCATCATTATTCTTTTCATAACTCTTTGATTTGTATCTAGCTTATGTTTTAAGCCTTTAGTAAGCCTTCAAGTTTCTGATGGTTAAGTTTAAACTGGTATAACCACCTGATTAAAGACTTTTTTATTCAGAGAAAATGGCCTTTTAATTTTCTTAATCTAATTTTGATTACCAAGTGCTCTCCGTCCCATGCTTATTTTTCTTTTAATTTCGGTCTCATGTCCTGAAGAAACACTTGCTGTGTGTCCTTAATACTTTTATTCTTTAATAATCTCTAGCTGTTCGTCTATTACTCTTATTTGTTGTATCTCTGCCTTTTCACTGAATTCTAAACTGTTTTACTCATTTTTATTTTCCGTCATACATTTCTGCTTTCTCTACTCAAATCTTCTATAATCTTTTGTAATTCCTCCATGGATTCACTAAACACAACTATGCAATCTGCAAATCTTAAGTTGTTAAAGAATTCTTCATTGATATTAGTTCCTATATTTTCGAGATATAAATTTTTAAAAACTTCTTTTAGGCATGATGTAAATAATTCAGGAGACATGGGGGTCCCCCTGTCTAACTTCTATCTCAGTCTGAATTTTCTGACTATCTTTACATAGTTTTAAGATTGCTGTACTTCCTGTATAGATATCTTCAAGTGGTCTAGCATAAGATTTATCTAATCCTTATATTTGACTGGCTTTCGTTACTACATATGGTTTGGTAGAAATAAACGCATTCTTATAGTCTGTGAACGTCATACATAGTGTTTTGTTATATTCTGATGATTTTTCCATTAGCTTGTTAATTACATGGATATGGTCACTTGTTGAATACCCACTTCTAAAGCCTGCCTGCTCTCTTGCTTGACTAAAATCTAGCTGTCTTTCTCTTCGGGCTAATATGACTTTTGTAGATATTTTATATTGTACGGAGAGTAGACTTACTGGGTTATAAATTTTCCCGTTTTTTTTTTGTGTCTCCCTTCCTATGATTTAGTATAATGATCAAGTTTCTCCAAGATGTAGGTAAAGTACGTTCTTTCAGACATTTGGCTCAGCGAGTTTTACTACCATGAAATCTCCTCCATCTATTATTGAATGCATTGTTAGGCTATTTTCTCCCACTTTGCCATTTTCCATGCTTTTTAAGGCTTTCTTTACTTCTCCTACTGATATGTTTGGTACCGACACAGGTGTTTCATTATTTCTATTTATAAAGTGATTTCTTATGCTAATATTGTATGGCATTGTACAGAAATCCTCTGCTATTTTTATAACCCCATCTCTATAGTTCACGATATTTCCATTTTTATCCTTTAAAGCAAGCATCTGTTAGTGCCCTGCTCCCAGTCTCCTTTTCATCAATTTGATATGTGGGGGCGGGCAGTTAGGTGATAACTGAGAGTAGGCATAAATGCAACTAAATTCCTTTTAACCGACAGCACACTTTTTATACAACAGTTTCAGTGTAAAAATGTGATACAATTCAAATAAATCAATGCAAAAAAAAAAAAAAAAAAAAAAGACAGGCTCAAACCGGTTGTGTTGACAGAAAAGTGTAGAGCGTGATATACAATGAGAAAAGAAAAATACTTTTGCAATGTACAAGTGGTAACACGTGTGGTACATAGCTTCCCCCCGAAAATGACATGTGTGAAATAGGGCACCCAGCTCTTTAGAGGCATACTGTAATCGGGTCATCTGGCAGAAGATACTCAGGTTTTAGGCGACCAATGAATACCCAGTCTTCTTTGCCAAGTATGTTGAGTAGGAATGCTTTTGGCATATGACAGATCACAAAGAAAGGGCCTGTGTATGGGGCCATTAACGGTGGCTTGCTAGTGTCGTTGTACAAGAAAATCTGCATTGCCGATTACATATCTGTCGGTATATGTTGCTTAGCTGGGAATTTGTAAGTCTGGCGCCATGGAGTAAATTTTCCCACAACGTGACATAGGTGCTGGAGATTGTCGGATGAGGTTGCAGGCGGAAAAATAAGCAGGAATGAGCAAAGGGCTGCTATACACTATTTGAGCTAGAGTCATCTGGGGTGTCTTTAGGAGTGGTCCTTAGTCCCAGAAGGACCAGGGAAGCTTGGTAAACCAGTTGTAGTCTTTTCATCAGGACATCAAAGCAGCTTTGACAATGTGGTGAAAACATTCACCCATTCCGTTGGCAGCAGGGTTGTATGCGGTTGTCTGATGTAGGGTGATTCTCAGGAGATTCGGTAGGGATGTCCACAATTGTGAGGTAAAAGTGGTATCCCTGTCGGAAGTAATATGTTCAGGGATACTGAATCTTGCTATCCATCCTGAGTGTACATGAGGGGGATGTTGCAGTTTGCATGGGAATCGCTTCAGGCTAAAGAGTGGAGCAGTCAATGACGGTAAACAGGTAACGATGTCCTTGTGATTTGTGTAGGAGACCTACAATATCGACGTGAATGAGGGCAGCAAAGGGCCGCTGAGGTTGAGGAGAGGTTCCCACTCATAATCCATGTGTTGATATACTTTTGAGGTTTGGCTTGAAACATAGGCACGGACCCATTTCTTAGCCTCCTTAGAAATCCCCTGCCTAAATGAACTTTGTCTTCAGTTGTTGTGCAGCTAAATGGCACGAGGGATGTGAAAGGCCATGAATGAAATCAAACACCTATCGGCGCATGGGAAAAGGTATTCACAACATAGGTCTACCTGTACGGATGTCACAGGGGAGGATGGCGTTGGAGTCGTTGAGAGGGACGTCCTCCCAACGAAGGGATGTGCTGGATGTCCTACATGCATGTTACTCTGGATAATTCTTTTGTGGTTTGGCTGAGGCATTGTAATCCAATCCTAGGCGAATGGCGACCAATGTCTTTCCAGACAGGGGATAGGCAACAGGATTAATTTTCCCAGGGATGTGCTGGCTGAAGGGTGCAATTGTATTTAATCATGGTGGAGAGATATTGGCGTTGACTGGCGGACCAGGTGTTGGAGTGTTGAGTGAAGGTGAAGACGTGCATTAGAGGTATGTGGTCCGTACGAATGATAAAGGGTGTACAGCCAAGTGCATCACCAGCAATTCACAGTCGATGATAGAGTAGCCCAATTCCACCTTGGACAGTTTTCTACTGAAGAAGGCCAATGGGTGGGACGAGGCTTTGACCACATGTTCGAGTACTGCCCTAATAGTGATGTTAAGGGCATTTGTGGAATGAAGGAGAGGTGCATGTGGCATGGGAAAAGTGAGAGCAGCATAGCTTTATAGGGTAATTTTTGCTTTGCGGAAGGTCCGCTTCTTAAAGGGCCCCTACTTCAGATCTTTTAGCTTGCCCTTGAGGGAAGCGTAGAGGGGGACAAGAGGGGCGGCAATGGCTGGTAGAAAATGCTGATAATAGTATATCATGCCAAAGAATTCTTGCAGTGCTTTGATATTTGAGGCGTGGGGAAGCTCTGAACAGCTGCTACCTTTTCAGGAAGGGGTTGGACTCCTTCAAAAGTGATGAGCGGCCCTAAGAGCGATACTTCCTTGGTGCCAAAGGTGTCCTGTTGTAAGAGGTCGGGCACAATGCGTAGATGATGGAGGTATTCCTCTTTGAAGGAAGAGGACATAAGTTTGTCGTCCATGTAACATACACAAAAGGGGACGTCCCCTGAGATTGTGGCAGGATGTCACAATAACCACCCCTACACCCTTGATCACACTAACTGACATATGTAGTCCTCTGCACAAACTTCCTCTTACGTTATCAACTGGACTGTTGAACAGAAGGGAAATGAAAACAATCCATAACCTTAATACTATATTTCTTAAAACTAAAACTCTAAAAAAAACTCTGCACTAAAAATAAGCTTAACTCTTAAAAACTATAATCCTTAAAACTAGATTAATATATAGGAACAACATTCAAGAAAATTAATAACACTTAAAAGCTAAATAAATAACAACAACATTCCATTAAACAAAAATACACTAACAAAACTTGAAATTAAAATTAAACCCACACCTACAACAAATTAGATATGTATTCATAAATATTATGGGACACCAACACCGTCGTCCACACAAAGCCAAACTGTCTTTCACAGCACACTACCACAGCTCTGTGGTTAACCGATTACTCTGTGTGGCAATTTGCCACAATTGCCTCCCTGACTGGGGTCGTGGTAATCATTGTATCTTTATCGTCCTCATCATCAGCAGCAGCAATGAAAAACAGCAGTCCAAACAAAATCCTCTACCACAGGCCAGGTCACCAACAGTTGTGCAGTCCAAAAGAGCTGTCCAAACCAAATCCTTTATCACATGCCTGGTGAGCGATACTAAATCCACTTTAAAAAAAATTAATATCTCAAAAGGAGGAATTAAAGTCAGCAAAATAGAAAAGAAAAATACTTATGAACACTCCTAGCTAACTAAACTTTCGCACTATAATCAAAGATAAATAATAAACTTTCTATTATTCAGAATCACTCCTAGCAAAGATAAACAAATTGTACTTACTATCAAAATAATCAAACACTTCCACCCTGGTCAAAAAAAATAATAATGATATTCCAGCATTCACACACACAACTGCCTCGAGCTGCAGTCAAATAGAAAAGCCATTCACCCAAGACATTCACCACTATCGTAACCTAACTAAAAACATTAAAAAAAAAATCTCATTTTTACCAACGGTCTATCTCACAACAAACAATCAATACACTAACTACCTTTCACTCGCTGTCTCACACACACACACACACACACACTCTCTCTCTCTCCCTCTCTCTCTCTGGATTTAGCAAATAACAAAAATTAAATTAAAATATAACAAAATTCAATCCTCCACATTCCTCCCCCTTACTTTGCCAAATCCGTCTTACACATCACTTACCTAATTTTTTTCATAGTGCAGTCGCAGTCGGGAACAGGACCTCTGCTTCGAGTAACTTGGCCTCATTCACTTCTTTCATATCGCTATCATTCAATGTCCTATTCTGATTCAAATCTGTACTCCTGTCATCTAATATATCATGTCCTATCCCATCTACCTCACTATCATCTGGCCCTAAAATCTCACTTATTTCCGTCAACAATTCATCCATTTCATCTAAACCATTTTCTACTTTAATAAAAGAATCATTCATACTACTTATCATTCTCTTATCTCTAATTCTGCGTTATTCATTCTTTCTTTTACATCATCTAACGAAAAACCACACATGCACTATAAGTATCATTCATACTCAGCCCCGTTTCATCTGTATTAATACATTTATCTTCCACACTCACTTGTACATTTACATCCTTGTCATACTTATTTTTATTCTCGCTTTTACTTATAACATTTCCCCTGCTTTCATCCTTACTTAAAGCTCTCGTATTCTTCCTTTTCATATATTCTACTAACACCAACTGTTTACCCTCCAGACCTTATTCCTCATACATACTAGGTTGACACTTGTTCCTTTTTAACCATTTACTCATCCCATTCTCTTGGATATACTCAGGTACCTCCTTTCATTTATGCAACTTGTTGTGGTGTGCCCTAACTCTTTCTACACTACCATCCACACACAATTTACCCAAAACCTTCTTCTTTATCATATTTACACTAGGATGTACAATCCTACCATATTTTTTTCAAAAATTATAACCTAACAAGACATCATATTTGTCATTTACTCCCTCAACCACATAAAAATCATTATATTCCATCATAACATTTTCATGTAACTTTCCCTGCACAGACATACTTAAATTACCGATACTTTTCCCTTCACCTTTACACCCCCCAAATTCACAAACATCCCTTACCCTATCGTACGCATTCCTAAATATTAAATTGATACCACAACCAGTATTAATCAGACCAACTAGCTCTATTCCATTAAAATTTATTTTTGCACTCATGCACTCATAAGCTCTTTCACCCATCACGTCTTCATGCAGTAAACCTTCACGAACATGCATCACATTCACTCTGCACAAAATCAAGGTCTCACCCAGCTGAACAATCTTACGCTGCAGTTTCCTGAACACCCTGGCTGACTTAATCCCTTCTTCCTACATACTCTAGCTACATGCCCATCTGCACCCCATTCAGTACACTAGCCCTGCGGCTCCTTGCACATTCTAGCATAATGACCATCCTTACATTAATTACCACAAATCACATTCATACGATTACTACGACATCCACTCGCTATGTGCCCAGTCATACCACACCGATAACATTTTACTCCTTTCTCTTTCTTACACTCGCTAATTCTATGCCCTACCTCACCATATCTAAAACAAGCTCCAAGAGCCCATCTACATTCATTCTTCTTATGTCCTACTTTCCCACAACTATAACACTTCTCTTCACTGATACAACTACCTGACCTACCTTGCTGCGCACTAGCACTCTCATCCCTCCAAACCTGATTCCCTTTCCTAAATCCTTCATTTGTCTTTACAGGTATTCCCACATTACTCGCCCTAACACTTCTATCTACTACACTATCAGCTACCCTCATCGGTCCTCTCATAACAGCATCTCTAAAACTAACAAATTCTGGCACACTTTCCTCCATTTCAGTTCTTACACTCAGAGATTTACTTTCTTTCATACACCTATCCAACTCGTAATCCTCAACTATCTCTAAAATATCATCCCATGTCAATCTTTCTTTCGTCCACCTCATCTTCTCCTTACGTTTCAAATTAATAAACTTAGCAACATTCTAAGGTACAGTCACCAAAAACTTCTTCATTAATTCTTTATTCTCATTTATGCCTTCATCCCCATATTTCTTCCTAGCTAAAGTTTCCAACCTACATACATACATTGATATTGCTTCTCCTACATTCATCCGTGCTTTAGCAAAATCATTCTTACGTTTATACCTAGCACTCCCTTCATACGTTTTACCTGCTCAATTGTTCTCTTTTTCACACTTTCATGATCAACATCCCCTACACTCATTATCACACCATACATCGTCAACAAATACCCTGTCAAATATTTTCCTAACTCCCTAGCCCAAACTCTCTTACTATCTCCATACTTAGCCTGAAATAACCTTTCGTACTCCATAAAAAAGTCATACGCATCCCTACCACTATGTTCATTAAACCTGTCACACTTAGGTATCTCTCTCATAACCACTGTTTTACAAACTTCAACTTCATTTTCATTACTATCTTCACTGCCTAATCCCTTCTCGTTTTCTTCTTCCTCATTAGAATACAATGAATCTAATTCAACACTTAAATTCCTATCGTTAACTATTCTCTTCTTACCCTTTTTCTTACTTACCACTTTCACCCATTCATGATCATCCGTACTCTTATCCCGATCTTTCTTCTTTTCCCTTTTCATATTACCTTTACCTTTCTTCTCATTCTTCCTATCACATTTCTGTTCATCCTTACTATGCCTAATTCCTTTATCTTCATTCTCGCTATTACTACCTTCCCTATTATCACTTACCTTAACCTTCTCTTCCACTATCAACCCATTATCCGAACCACAAGACACTCCTCCGACTGCACCTTCACTTATGAAAGTTTTCATCATTCCCATTACTTGCCCCATCATAGCTTTCATTCGTTCCTCATTCTCGCTCATCCTTATCTCAACACCCTCTTCCACTATCTCTACAGTTCTCTTTAGCGGTTTCAGTTCCTTTCGCATCTCCTCATTCTCACAACTCAGCCTATTATTCTCGTGCAACAATTTCTCCTCACGCTCCTTACTCAGCCGTAATTCCTCCTTCAAAACCCTTAACTATTCTTCCATTTTTTTTCAGTCTTAAATCTAATTCCTAATCAGCCCTTCGTCTAAGAGTCCAGCTATCAATCCCACTGTCATGGGTAGGTACAATACTTTTAAAAAGATATAATAAAAAACAAAAATAACTATTCCCAGTGTGAGCAGCGAGGCGAGACGAGATTCGACTTTGGCCCGGTTTGGGTAATCCTGTCATCTCTTCCTTTTCATCAGCATTTTGGAAGTAAAGCAAGCCTCGCCGAGATTCGACTACGGACCAGTGATAGGGGAACTACCCCTGTTTTGACCAAGATGTCATCGTCTTAATTAGTGGAGTCAGCATATTTTGAGAAACTGAACCTGAGGGAAGTCCCTGTTTAGGATATATGTCATCAGGGAAGGACACGTGCTGCCTTTTTGTTACGACTTAACACATGGTCCAGACTGCATCAGGAATTTCTTCTAGAGGCTTCCATGACGTGATCAAAGTGGGCAATTATTGAGGAAGCCAATAGAGATGCAGAATTGTTAAAAAGAATGCCTTCTATGGAGATGACCACTGCCCACTGTAATTAACTCCGCCCATACATGAGTATATAAACTTCAAGAAAAGATTGTCCAGGGGAAATTGGACAGGACATAAGACAAGAGAGGAACTATGTCCGAAGGAGATGAGAATTAAGTCCTAACGAGATAAGAAGCAGAGAAGACCAGAAGTCTGATAGAGCCAGATTCTAACCTTCCCTTCAGACAACAAAAGCCTATCTCCAAAAGATCCTGTTATGGCCGAGAAGAAGAGACAAATTGAAGCAGCCAACCCTCCCTGCTTGTGACACGAAGTAGCCAACACTGCCTGGAGTCTGTCTTTGTTCAACAGTATCATCGAATTCTTGGAAGATGACCTCTGATATCCCATCTTGATGCCACCCTTTTGTGACGTCTTCGAATCCGGTCATTGTGCCAGTTTCATCTGAGCCTCAGCCGCCCTCCTGCAACGTTCTCAAGCCTTACTTCAACAGTATCATCGAATACTTGGAAGAAGACCTCCGATGTCCCTTTTTGGTGCCACCCTCTCTGTGATGTCTTCGAATCCGGTCATCGTGCCAGTTTCATCTGAACTTCAGCCACCCTTCTGCAATGTTCTCAAGTCTGAAGTCCCCGTACCAGTATCGTCTCAGCAGCTCCAGAAAATTTACCCTTAAGTATTTCTACCTTATTGACTGTTCCGCTTTTCTGCTGATGTTTGGTTGGTTTGGTTTGTCAATTAAAGTAACCGAAGAAGTAACATTACTTTTCATTGTAAGTTTGCGAATAAACGTGTTGTGTTTTTTCGTGTGTTTCTTTTTATATTCATTTCCCCTATTTTAATCGGTGTTGTTGATATTCATTTTACTTATTAAAAGAACCTGTAACAATTTTATGATCGTAACACCCACTTCGGCAGTCCCTGTTCGGGCGCCAAAATAATACGGCTGTATGTCACAGGAACAACCCCCACACCCTTGATCACACTAACTGACAAATGTCTCCTCTGCACAAACTTTCCCCTTACGTTATGAACTGAATTCTTGGACAGAAAGGAAATGAAAACAAACCATAACCTTAATACTATATTTCTTGAAACTAAAACTCAAAAATAAAATTCTGCATTCAGAATAAGCTTAACCCTTAAAAACTATAATCCTTTAAACTAGATTAATACATAGGAACAACATTCAAGAAAACTAATAACACTTAAAAGCTAAATAAATAACGACAACATTCCATTAAACAAAAATACACTAACAAAACTTAGAATTAAAATTAAACCCACACCAACAACAAATTAAATATGTATTTATAAATATTATGGGACACCAACACTGTCGTTCACACAAAGCCGAACTGTCTTTCACGGGACACTACCACAGCACTGTGGTTAACCGACTACACTCTATGGCAATTAGCCACAATTGCCTCCCTGACTGGGGTCGTGGTTATCATCATATCTTTGTCGTTCTCATCATCAGCATCAGCAGTCCAAACAAAATCCTCTATTACAGGCCTGGTGAGTAACAATAAATCCACTTAAAAAAAAGAATTATCTCTCCAAAGGAGGAATTACTGTCTGAAAAATAAAAAAGAAAAACTCTTACGAACACTCCTAGCTAACTAAACTATCGCACTTTAATCAAAGATAAATAATAAACTTTCTATCATTCAGAATCACTCATAGCAAAGATAAATAAATTGTACTTACTATCAAAATAATCAAACACTTTCATGCTGGTCGAAAAATTAATAATGATGATCCAGCATTTACACACACAACTACATCTAGCTGCAGTCAAATCAAAATGCCATTCACCAAGACATTTACCACTCTCGTAACCTAACTAAAAACACAAACAAACAATATCATTTATACCAATAGTCTTTCTCACAACAAAAAATCAATACACTAACTACCTTTTGCTCACTTACACACACACACAGTCTCTCTCTCTCTCTCTCTCTCTCTCTCTCTCTCTCTCTCTCTCTCTCTCTCTCTCTCTCTCTCTCTCTCTCTCTCTCTCTCTCAGATTTGGCAAACAACAAAAAATAAATAAAAATAAAACAAAAATCAATCCTCCACAAGATGTCCTCCTTAAGACATTGAAAAGTAGCCCCAGCATTACGAAGGCCAAAACAGGAGTAATTGAAGGTGTATGTACCAATGGGGTGGTGATGGAGGTCTTTGGGAAGTCTTGTGGGTTCCTGGGAACCTGATAATACCACTTCTGGTCAATCGTGGGGAAAACCTTTGCATTGTTCAAGTGTGAGGTCACGTCGGCGATGTTTCGGACGGGTAGTGATCAAGTCCTGTCTGCATTTTCAGGCACTTGTAATCTTCACATGGACTTAGAGAGCCCTCTTTCTTCAGAACGATGTTTAAGGGTGACTACTATAGGTCTGAGGCCTTTTGGCAAAGGCCCATTTCTTCCATTTCGGTGAAAGTTCATTCTGTGGTTGCCAAATGATCCGGTGCCAGATGTCTGAATATGGCAAACACCGGGGGTTCCTGTGGTCTTAATATGGGGATGAATACCATGTTTAGTGGGGACCGTGGGCGTTTGACATAGTTTTGGATGGAAAAATTGTGGTCTCGTGGTCTTGATATGGTGATAAATACCGTGTTTAGCAAGAACCGTGGGCGTTTGACGAAGTTCTGGATGGAAAATGTTGCCTCAGTACGACATGAGGAAGTGATCTTAGGGATCCATGGGTGTACTGGTGTAGAGAGCGAGGTCAGAGGGGCTGGATTGGAGAGGTGTCACGGAGTACAAGTCCGAAAAACTAATAGATGGTGAGTGACAACACCCAGGAGTTGGTAATGTGAGTGGAAGTCCACACTTAGGATTGGCAATGTAACATAAGCCAATTATGTTTGGCACTTCCAAGTGATAATGTGAGTATTTCATAATCGTGGGTGGGTATCGCAGATTCGTTGGCTGCTACCAGCTGGATGTCAGCAGACTTAGACAGTCTACATCGCGTCCTTGAGTGGCCTTGGCAGAAGAGAACGGCAAGCATCAGTGTCGACCAAAAACTGCACGCCCATAACTGCATCATGTAAAATTAAAAGATTAGAGACGGGGGAGGCCACCGCCACAAGCGATGACATACTTACAATATTTTTTTTGCCGCTGACAACCATTCGTACATTTATTCACAGTAGCCGCACATTTCAAGTAGTCGTAGCATAACTGCGGCTGATGGGCGTCACTAAGTTGCTAGAGAAGTCGTTGGTTGGGGCTTAAGAGAGGGGTGGTATCAGTGGGTGGTGGGTAGCTTTGTTACCGCTCTGTCACGTCACGGGGTGGGCGTATGTGTCCTACCGCATTCACGTCAGCTTCGGTCAATGTCAAATAGTTGTCCACTTCATCCGTAGTGGAAATGTTGATGGAGGTCTTGAAGATGATGAAGTAACTGTCCATAAAGGCACGAATTTGGTCAACAGGTCCTTCATGGATAAAATATTGACATTGTGGATGGTAGCACAAATAGGTTCTGGTAGGTGCTGTACCCAAAGGGCGCGAAGTACATTTAATTCACGCGGAGAGCTGTCTGTGGCAGGGTGCAGCCGAGTAATACTGATAATTTTCCTGAGGGTGAGCGAAGCCATTTGGTTCCCCAACAGTTGTTGAGAGAACTTAAAAAGTTTGGATATGCGGGTGACTGGTGATGGCGAGTACTGCTCCAGGAGGTATGATTGGATGGCGTCGTACGTTATTGGCATGCCATTTTGCTCGCACAGCCAATCGGAGATTTCCGAGAAGGTGTCTTCAGGGATCGTCGAGAGAATGTAATCTGCTTTGGTGCTTGACTAAGACACGCCCTTGATGCGAAACTAGATTTCAGCACACTAAAGTATAGTGAATGATTCTCTGTTGAAGAATTACGGGAGTTTTAGGGATGTGGCATTAATATTATAGTCAGTGTCGGAAGTCGGCATCAGCAAACAGTAAGACAGAGCAATAATTTCATTCCAACAGGCAGTGAGTTTTTTTTTTATTAAACATTTTCAGTGTAAGAAAGTCACAAAAATTCAAACATATCGGTGCAAGAAAAAAACAGGCTCAGCCCGATTCTGTTGACAGAGAGGTGTAGAACGCGATATCGAGTAAAAAAAAATGTAAATACCGTTACAATGTATAAGTGTGCAGCACTCGTGGTACAGATGTTTCTTCCTTTCTTAGTGTTTCCTTAATTTTGGTCTGATTGTGTTTACGAATATTTTTAGTTTTTAGTTTGTTTTTTGTTTTGGATAGTTTTGCTAATTCTATTTCATTTCTATTAGAGTTTACTGCCATTTCCAATCTTTTTTTCTATTAGGTTTTTTATCTTTTCTGATAGTTTTCATTGACCCTCTTTAGGGGCTTTTCCAACTATCTCTTGTGTTTACTCTAATACAAATTTAATTAAATTGCTGTTCAATTCTGTTTTACTTGCTTCTCTTTCATCCTGTAGCTTGGAGTAACCATTTTGTATTGTCTAAGATTAACTTTTCTTGATCTTTCCTTAGATTTAAAATTTTTTTTCTGTGCCTACTCCGAATTTATCAACTGCTGATTCTCCTCTATTTTGATCTATTTTAGGATTAAAATCACCCAAAACAAATGTGAATTGAGTCTTATGATTATTCATAGATATATAAAGATATTCATGAAAAGTTTCTATTTCTTTCTCTGAATGAGATGTTGCTGGTGTATACGTGAATGATCTTCAGTTTATACTTCTTATTTAGTTTGATAATTAATCCTGAAACTCTATCACTAGTAGTACAAATTTTTTCTGTAATACCCACAATAGGTTTTATTAATAAGAGAACCCACTCCATTTTCTTTGTTCCTATCATGTCATCTAAAGCTAAATATATATGATTTTCCAGTTCTTCCAATGTAACCCAATATATTTATCTCAGCTTCTCTAATACCAAAGGAAGATCTTCTTCTCCTGACATGGTTCTGACGTTATATGTTGCAAGGTTCAGTACATATATACTTACGAAGCAGGTCTAACATAAGTAGATTATTTTGTTCACGTATTTCATTTGTGTATTTAAGAGATGTATAGCCAAGCCCATAAGGTTGGTCCTGCCCATGTAGGATTAATTAAATGCATGTAAATTACATAAGACTATCGTCATTCATTTAGCTGCATTTTTATTCAGTTCTGTATATGTAAATTTACGCTATTTTAAAGAATTTAATTTTAACCTCTCATAGTTTTGTTACGAAGTTTCATGTAAACTTGTTAAAAGGTTTGCTCTATGACACATGCAAGGGATTGCATTATGTTTCCATGAAGTTGGAAGTTGCATGAAGGTTCAAGACTAAAATCTACTCCTTTTTTTAATGTCATGAGAGGAGGCGGGTGGAGTTAGCTGAGAGGGTTGCCTCGTCAGGCTACTATGAACCAAACTTCAAAACTGCCAATTTGGCAACCTGATGCCGCGAGAGACCGCTAAGACCTAGTGCACACGCATCGAATGCATTACTGGAATGAACTGAAAGTTTGTAGAGTCAATTAGCTTTATATATATGGGCCTAGCAATGCATAGGAACCAGAGATCCAGCCTATCATTCCACAAGATCTGTGCTTCTGCCAATCATCTCACCAGTACTTCTTCAGCCATAGCGCTTCCTCTCAAACGTGAATAGTGTTTCCTCTTAAACGTGAATAGTGTTTTCTCTCAAATGTGAATAGTGTTTTCTCTCAAACGTGTATTGTGTTTGTTAATATATTTGGTAATTTCTGATTTTGTAAGTAAAGGCAATATGTGAATACAGTTTATATTGTAAAACTACTAATCTATTTGTGCCTGACCCTGTGTGATTTAGTAAAACAATGAAGAGCATTTATTCTTGCTTAACCGTTTGGTAACCTTGTGTAAGATGTAAAGTCATAAGAGTGACAGTTAGTTATATGTAAGTGTAATTCAAGTTTATTTTCTATAGTGTTAAAGTGTCAACTTTTTTCATTAATTATCAAAATTAAATACTTTCATAAAATAATTTCTAATGAAACAAGTGATTACAAACTTCTTGAAGTGTATTTTCGTGACAAGCCTAAGGTCTAGTCCAGTTTTTTTTTTTTTTGATTTATTATAGTGTTAATTTTGAGTTGTTATTTCTATGGAATATATTTATTAGTGTGAAGTGTGTATTATTTCGATCACCAGTAATTAATCCTGTTACTTGCTCGTACCCCTGGCTTAGAACAAAAGTAAGATGTTGGTCTTAAAGTAGTTCCCATTAAAAGTACAGTAATGATCCAGATTTGTTTTGAGTGTAACTTAAAGAGAACTTTAGATATTCAGAGTTCAAATATATTATCTTCTGGGAGTTGCATCTTACTCTCAGAGCTTGGAGGTATTCTCTCGTGTATAACATTATGTGATATAAAGCCAGTGAGTTTGGGAGCTAGGGAATTTACGTAATTTGCTAGTTGCAATGATATATATGTATGTATGTATGTATGTGTATATATATATATATATATATATATATATATATATATATATATATATATATATATATATATATATATATATATATATATATATATATATATATATATATATATATATATATATATGTGTGTGTGTGTGTGTGTGTGTGTGTGTGTGTAGTTTCACTAACAGGGTGGATTCATAGAAATTTTCATTCATATATAGATTGTAATAGAAAGGCTAGGGAGAGCATAAGTTATTGAAGGCTTTTTAGGATAGTACCTCATCATCAAATTTAAAGACCAAAAATCTGTACATCTTAATAAAATATAAAAAAAAAACTTTAGAATTGAACAGCAAGGCTGGAATATGTAAAGAAACTGTTCAAAATATTCAAAGATTAAGGGCATAAAATGAAACGAACTACAGATAATATAGAAATAAGCATAGTATAAGGAAAATACAAAGAATCTCAAAAATAAGAGGTAATTATCCAAAAATTGACATTCACAGTGATATTTAAAGAACAAGTAAGTAGATTAAAAAAGGAAAAGTTAATCTGAAAATCTTTAATAACACATACACATAAAATTACAAGTATTAATCTAGATAGGTTATTATCTCCATTTTTTCAAACAAAGATCCTAAAAGAAAAAGGTCAAGTCTGTCATACTAAAAGACATCATAGAAAAGTCCCGGTCGATAAGACTATTTTCGTTTATATTGGTCTATTAAGGCTGAAGAATAATATTTAGAAAGGAGGAATTATGTTTTATACTGAGAGACCCCTATGTTGGAAATATCCTCGTCTTAGCCAGCGGAAGATAACTCCAATATATTGTAAGCTACACTAAAAAAATAAACAGCACCCGAATTAAAATCAACAGGAGGAGCTGGTCTCTCTCTCTCTCGGGCAGTTGGTAAAAGCATATATATATATATATATATATATATATATATATATATATATATATATATATATATATATATATATATATATATATATATATATATATATATATATATATACATATATACCATCAATAACTACAGTACAAAGGTCTCAATCGTGTCTTACTTTTGTCTGTTTATGATATTATTATTATTATTATTATTATTATTATTATTATTATTATTATTATTATTATTATTATTATTATTATTATTATTATTATTATTATTATAGTCTGTTTCATCCTGGATTGAGCCGAACTACGGTTTGAAAGGTCGTCGCTGATTGGATGTTAGTTCAGGACAGCGAAGCAAAACATTGCATTTGTCCGAGGTACGTGATGTTCATTTTTGCTTTATATCTCACTTAGTTTGTTTATTATCTACCTGGTTCTTTGGTCACACACAGATTGAGGATAGATGAATATTACTTTGAAAAAAAAATCCATATCTTGAAAATATACTATAAATACTAGTTGAAGTGAAACGAGCGCTGAAAATTTTTTTTTTCATACTATTATTTATAAGCTTTTTATATACAAATGTTACGCAAACATCAATAAAAATAGGGTTGTTTTTTCTAAATCCTCTTGAATGTAATGAACCTAAAAAAAAAAAAAAAAAGCAAAATCCATCAAGAGAGTTTTTAATTCACGAGATCGAGAAGCTTAACTAGTTAGTTAATTCTCATTCAAAGGGAGAACAGGATCCACACTAC
>NC_090744.1:72670897-72673397 GCF_036898095.1 Palaemon carinicauda | reverse complement strand
ATCATCTAAGGAAAAGCCAAACACACTATAGGTATCATTCATACTCAGCCATGATTCATCTGTATTAACACATTTATCTTCCATAAACACTTGCACATTTACACCCTTGTCATACTTATTTCTATTCTCACTTTTACTTATAAAATTTTCCCTTTTTTCATCCCTACTTAAAAATTTCAAATGCCCCTTTTTCCTATATTCAACTAACACTAACTGTTTATTTTCCAGTCCTAACTTCTCATGCAAACTAGGTTCATACTTACTCATTTCCAACCAATTATTCATCCCATTCTCACAAACATTGATCCTATTCCTTCCCCACACACAGGAGGACTCACCCAGCTGAACCCTCTTACATTCTAGTTTCCCGAACATCCTGGCTGACTTAATCCCTTCTTCCTACATACTCTGGCTACATGCCCATCTACACCACATTCAGTACACTTACCCCGCGGCTCCTTGCACATTCTAGCATAATGACCATCCTTACCACAATTACCACAAATCACATTCATACGATTACTAAGACATCCACTCGCTATGTGCCCAGTCATACCACACTGATAACATTTTACCCCTTTCTCTTTCTTGCACTCGTTAATTCTATGCCCTACCTCACCACATCCACAACAAGCACCTAGAGCCCTTCTACATTCATTCTTCTTATGCCCTACTTTCCCACACCTATAACAGTTCTCTTCACGGACACAACTACCTGACCTGCCTCGCTGCGAACTAGCACTCATATCTCTCCAAACCTGATTCCCTTGCCTAAACCCTTCATTTGCCCTTACAGGTATTTCCACATTACTCGCCGTAACACTCCTATCTAATACACTATCAGCTACCCTCATCGGTCCTCTCATAACAGCATCTCTAAAACTAACAAATTCTGGCACACTTTCCTCCATTCCAGTTCTTACACTCACAAATTTACTTTCTTTCATTAACCTATCCAACTCGTAATCCTCAACTATCTCTAAAATATCATCCCATGTCCATCTTTCTTTCGTCCACCTCATTTTCTCCTTACTTTTCAAATCAATAAACTCAGCAACATTCTCAGGTACAGTAGGCAAAAACTTCTTCATTAACTCCTTATTCTTATTTATACCTTCATCCCCATACTTCTTCCTAGCTAAAGTTTCGTACATACATACATTGATATTGCTTCTCCTACATTCATCCGTTCCTCATCAAAATAATTCTTACGCTTATACCTAACACTCCCTTTCATACGCTTTACCTGTTCAATTATTCTCTTTTTCACACTTTTATAATCCTCATCCCCACACTCATTATCACACCATACATCGTCAACAAATACCCAGTCAAATATTCTCCTAACTCCCTAGCCCAAACTATCTTACTATCACCATACTTATCCTGACAATACCTCTCATACTCCTTGAAAAATTCGTATACATCCCTACTACTATGCTCTTTGAACCTTTCACACCGAGGTACTTCTCTCATAAACACAGTCTTACACACATCACGTTCATTCTCACTGCTATCATTACTGCTACCTTCCTTCTTGTTTCCTACTTCCTCGCTAGAATATAAAGAATCTAATTCCACACTCATACTCTTATCCTTGATTAAACTCTTCTTAGCCCTTTTCTTACTCACACTTTCACCCATTCATGATCATCCTCGCTCTCATCCTGACAATTTTTCTTCTCTTTCTTTATATCACTTTTACCTTTCCTTTCATCCTTCCTCTCACCTTTCTGTTCATCCTTACTATACCCAGTCCCTTTAACTTCACTGTCACTATTACTATCACTATCACTTCCTTTCCCATTATTACTTACCTTAAACATTTCTTCCACTAGCAACCCTTTACCCGTAGCAGAGGCTACTCTTCTGACTGCGCCTTCACCCATGAACGTTTTCATCATTCCCATTACCTGCCCCATCATAGCTTCCATTCATTCCTCATTCTCACGTATCCTTATCTCAATACCCTCTTCCACTCTCTCTACAGTTCCCTTTAGCGCTTTCAGTTCCTTTCTCATCTCCTCATTCTCACAACTTAACTTCTTATTCTCATGCAGCAACTTCTCCTCGCGCTCCTTACTCAGCCGCAATTCCTCCTTCAAAACCCTTAATTGCTCCCCCATTTTTCATCAATCTCATATCTAATTCCTAATCCTAATTCAGTCCTTTGTCCAACAGTCCAGCTTCCAATCCCACCTCGGCAGTCCCTGTTCGGGCGCCAAAATAATGTGGCGAGATGTTGCAAAACAACAACCCACACCCTTGAATCACTCTACCAGACAATTGTCTCCTCAACACAAACTTTCCCCTTACTTTATCATAAACTGGACTCATAGACAAAAGGACAAAAAACAAAACATATAACTTTACAACTATATTTCTTATAATTACAAAACTTAACATCCACAACCAAAATAATTACACTTAAAACAAGTCTTTAACTTAATAAATATACCAAAAAATAAAAATAAACGTAACACCATTCAAATAAAAAAAC
>NC_090744.1:72653397-72665897 GCF_036898095.1 Palaemon carinicauda | reverse complement strand
GTTATAGAAACCTGAAAAGAAGTTATAAATATAACAATACACATGCCAAAAATAAAAAAAATAAAAAAAAACACATTGCTTCACGAAGAAGACTTACCAAATCAGAAAGTGGGACTCTTAAATTAAAGGCTAAACTATACCTCCAACGAGTACAAAATAATAGAAAAAAATTGATAGACCTTACTAAGGTTGAACATACAAAAACAACGCACTTAACCAAACCTACATCTAAACTAAACTCTAAGATAAGGACTCACTCATACTCACACCCATACTGGCCATTAGATTTTACTATGGAAAAATAGTTTTATACAAACCCAATGAAGACACGAGAAGGGTGAGGGGGGACAAAAGCCAAGATTACATGCGAGAAAGGGCATCAGGAATGCGGTTCTCCGATCCCTTAATATGTTTTATAACCAGAGTGAATTCCTGCAACTGCAAAGCCCATCTCAGAATTCTCTGATTGGACCCTTTCATCCTTTCTATGAACACTAGAGGATTGTGATCAGTCCAAATCTCTATCGGGAAGGAGAAATTGGTCACATAGGGTTTAAAATGTAACAAAGTACGAACCAAGGCCAAGGCCTCCTTCTCGATAGTTGAATACCGTTTCTCTGCTGCCAATAGTTTACGGCTAAAGTAAGACACGGGAAGAACCTCTCCAGCCCCATTTCTCTGAAAGAGTACACCTCCAATGCCCACATCACTAGCATCCACTGCAATAATGAAAGGTTTCTGAAAATCAGGGGACATTAATATTGGGTTTGATATCAACACCAGCTTAAGTTTGATAAAAGACTCCTCACATTGAGGAGACCACACAAATTTCAGTCCTTTCTCCAATAACTTGGTAAGCGGCTGAGCAATGTCCGAGAAGTTTCGCACAAACCTTCCATAATAACCCGTCATTCCAAGGACTCTCCGAACTTCCCTGACATTACTCGGCCTCTTCAAATTTAAAATGGCATCGAGATTGGCTTGTTTAGGGGCTACCTGACCTAAACCAACCTCATGACCCAAACAGCACACTTTGGCTTTACCAAATTCACACTTACCCAAGTTCACAACAAGACCGGCATCCCTCAAAGCTTCAAACACTTTTCTCAATCTTACTACATGAGTTTGCAAATCATTGCTGTGAACAAATAAATCATCTATATAAATTTCAGTGCCTTTCAACCCACAAATGACTCTGTTCATAAGCCGCTGAAAGGTGCATGCAGTATTTTTCATCCCAAAGGGCATCACTTTACATTCGTAAAGCCCAAAGGGAGTTACAAATGCAGAAATTTCCCGGGCTCGATCAGACAGGGGCACTTGCCAATATCCTTTCAGCAAATCCAACTTAGTTAAGAATTTTGCAGATCCTATCTGATCGAGACCGTCGTCAATGCGGGGCAAAGGAAAAGAGTCATTTTTGGTACTGGCATTAACCTTTCGGTAATCCACACACATTCGGTACTTTCCATCAGACTTTTTAACTAAAACTATCGGAGAACTCCAAGGACTTATCGAAGGTTGGATGAGGTCATGCTTCAGCATATACTTTATTTCCTCCTCGACTATGTCCCTCTTTACTGTATTTAGTCGATTAGGACTCTGCTTTACGGGGGAAGCACTGCCCACATCCACATCATGCTGAAGCAACCTTGTCCTACCTGGCGAACTACGAAATATTTCTGGAAAAGACCAGATTAAATTAATAATGTCCCTTTTCTGGGTAACTTCCAGATGGTCCAGCTCTCTTTTCAAAACCTCTAGATTTTGAATGTTATTAAAGAGAGCATCAGAAGATACCTGACCAACTAAGTCTTCAAAATTATCCTCTGGAGAGACTACTTCTACAGACACAGGTTCATACACAATAGCTAAAGGATCTCTACCACATGAAATATAAGATTTCAGTCTATTAATATGAAAGACCCGGCACTTTCGTTTGGTCCCGGGGGCATCAATTTCATAATTCACTTCAGACAAATTTCTCAAAACCTTCCAGGGCCCTTATACCTTGGCTCAAAGAAATTGTCTGAGTCTGTACTCAACACCAATACCAATTCCCCAGGCTCAAACGATCGCACCTTGGTTTTCCTATCAAAATTTGATTTCATGACTAATAGGGAGGAAGCCAAATTTTCTCTTGCAAATTTCCACGCAATGGCTAACTTTTTTCGTAAACTCTCTACAAACTTCATCACATTAAGTTCCTCTATCAGCCCAGATGATAACAATTCGTGGAAAATTTCCAACGGACCACGTACTTTGTGCCCATAGATCAGCTCAAAGGGAGCTACATCTGTAGATGCATTTGGATGGTTCCTTATGGCAAAGAGAGCAAAGGGAAGTCCTTTTTCCCAATCCTCTCCTTGTTCATAGCAGTATTTTTTCAAAACTGATGTAAGTGTCTGGTGGAATCTTTCCACCACCCCCTGACTCTCTGGGTGGTAAGGTACGCTGGTAGTGCACTGAATGGCCAGTTCAGCACACTTACCCCTAAATACCTTACTCGTAAAATTCGTCCTACAGTCGGTCTGAATTTTACGAGGAAGTCCGTATCCGGAGAAAAATTCAATGAGCTTCTCAAATACTGCATTGGAAATTATCTTTTTCATTGGGAATGCTTCAGGAAATCTAGAAGCTCGGTCCATGATGGTCAGGAGATGAATAAACCCAGTCTTTGTTCTGGGCAAAGGCCCCACCACATCTATAACCAATTCCACAAAAGGTTCCCCAATTGCAGGAATGGGATTTAGAGGTGCTTTAGGGATTACTTGATTGGGCTTTCCCATCACCTGACAAACCTCGCAATTACTAACAAATCATTTTACTGATGATTTCAATCCTGGCCACCAAAAACATTTCGCTTATCTTTTGAACGTCTTAAATACTCCAAGTGACCAGAAAAAGAATCATCATGTGACAACTTCAAAACAGACTCCCTAAATTGTGAGGGAACCACAATTTGTTCCACTCGAGAAGTTTTGTTCAGATCATGTGTAGATGGGCGACTAATTCGATATAACAAACCTTTCATTACACAAAACCTTGGTTTAGTTAAATCTGCTGTGTCACCCAACTCGAAATCAAACTCTTGTTTTTGAGCCTCAATAAACATTAAACAGTCCCAATCAGGTTGCAAGATATTGCTAATACTACTAGGACTACCTACTGGCCCGGGCCTTTCTAACTCTACTTCTAAACTACTTAAATCTAAGTCATCATCATTTATCAAATCAGCTGCCTTAGCGGAGGCCCGAGTCACCACCGCCACAGGACAAGCATTCACAGTCAAAATAGGGAATAATTCCAGACCCCTATGGTCTACCATGTCATTTCCTAAAATACCATCTATATTTGGAATAGGGAGATTCTCCACCACAGCCAACTCCGTTACCTCATTATACCCAGGGAAGGATAATTCAACTTCCACCAATGGAGCTGAAACCACTGTATTCGGGAAACCTCCCAGAATCACATAATTCCCTGAATATTCAACTAAACCATTTAAAGATTCCCTTAATACTAAAGACCGAGCTGACCCTGTGTCTTGCAAAAATTTTACCTTTAGAACTCCTGAAGTCGTAACCAGTCTACCAGGCCATATATATTTACCATAGAGTCATAAAGGTCTATTACCAGTTGGTTTTACATTGCTGTCATCACTACTATTTACATTGCTACCTTCCGTTACCGGTGGATTCTCAACCTTGGGAGTAATAGGAACAGTCTTATTGGTAATTACAGATATAGGGTTGCCAACATTGTTATTATTTCTCTCCAGATACCTCCTCCTGGCATTACACTGAGCTTGATAATGTCCAGGCTTATTGCACCAAAAACAGGTCCCATTACCTTTGCTCACATTACCAGACACCACCCTGTTTTTGGAGAAGAAACTAGAGGGCTCTCCATTAGAAATATTTCCCTGAGTCTTCTCATTCTTATAATAGATTGGAACACCTGAATGCTTTACCCTGTTGTTAGCTACATTATTAGATTTATTATTACCATTATTTGGCTTGGCAGACTGGAAATCTATACCCTGAGACCCAAAATTGCCGGATCCTACTCGATGGGTTAAAATAAATTCATCGGCAATCTGAGCCACTTTACTTAGACTGACTGCTTTCACCTCTTCCAAATATATCCTCAGTTCTTTGCTACAATACTTCTTAAATTCTTCCATCAACAGTAATTCCCTCAAGGAGGAGAAAGAGACTACCTGACGACTCTTAAGCCAATTATCAAATTGCTCCTCCTTGAGCCTAGCAAACTCAACATATGAAACGGAAGCATGCTTACTAGAATTTCTAAATTTTAGACGATAGGCCTCAGGGACAAGATCATAAGCCCTGAGGACCAACGCCTTTACTTTACCATAATCACCGGCTACACCCTCCTCCAAAGAATTATAAACTCTGATTGCCTTGCCCACCATCCTACACTGAATTAAGACTGTCCACATCTCGGCGGGCCAAGACAACCTGGTAGCAACCCGTTCAAATGCTTTAAAAAATTCAGGGACATTTCTTTCATCATATACAGGGACTAACTTCAGAGCTGCCCCTATATTAAATTTATCAGCATATGGTCCACAGGGAGTACTTAATTTATTAGGAAAGCTTTGTAACCTAGCCAACTCCAAATTTACATTAGCCATCTCTAGCTCATGTCGCCTCACCTTCTCGTTCTCCTCAAACTCAAGCTTCATTAACTCTATCCTCTTACAAATTAGTCTATATTCATTGTCCTCTTGGGACAACACAGGCTGTACTGGGACTACATTCTCCGGGACAGATTTTTCTACCACAAATGGGTTAGTAGACACGTTAGCTTTAACTTGCAATTTAGCATTTCCTTCAAAAATAGTTCCAGTACGAGGGGGGTCCTCAAACAAAGAGAGGCCTGGATTCACACTCACATCATCAATCATACTATCCTCATGCTCTGAACCACTAACACCAACACTGTCAAAATCCCTAGCTAAATTCTCCCCTTCAGCCATACCCTGAGCTAGCTTACTCTCTAGAGCTAACAACAACTGGGCCTTAGTGTTCGCAGCCCTAAGTGGGACACCTAACCAGCGAGCACAACTCACCAAACACTTTTTACTTAATGCAGGAAGATGACTAAGACAATCTGCTGATCCTAAAAATTCGGCGGGATCAAAAACATATTCATCCATGATTTCAAAATTAAAGGGGGAGTATGGCAACACACTAAACAATAACAAATATGGTAAATCCACTGAGCACCGATCCGCCAACCAAACCACCGAGTACACCCGAGTGCAATCCTGTCACGGTTGCCAACTGTTACAACCTACCAGGTTGTAATGCAGGTTCTTTTAAGATATTTAAATTCTCAAGGATTGCAGTCGGTAAAAGTACGTCAGTGATAAGGAAAGATGAAAACAGAGACCCAAGAAAACTTAACAATATTTATTATAAACTAGAACAATGACTTAAATCAACCTTGTGAGATAAAATACACTTAATTGTACAGAATATTCAAGAGAACAAATAGCTGGTTCTCGAGAACTCACAAGAAAAACCTAAAGCTTGTGATGGCGCCGAGTAAGGGTGTGAACTCAAAGGCATATTGGAAACGACTGAGTTATATTATTGTGGAACACTCTCCTTATATACAAAACCTAAAGGCAACAGGACATAACAAGTTCACAAGACAGACAATATTACAGAGGAAAAACCAGACAGGAATTTTCATGTTCGTTTTAGTGCGAGGGAGGAGCGAAGATACAAGCATAATATATACAAAATGAATTAAGTACAATTGTGTGAAACACGGTTGGTACATGGCTCCCCTCCTAAAAATGACATACTGTACATGTTAAATAGGGCGCCCTGATCGAGAGAGGCGAACTGTAGGCGGGTCATCTGGCAGAAGATAAGCAAGTTTTAGACGATAAATGGAGACCCAGTCTTCTTTGCCCCGAATGTTTAGGAGGAATGCTTTCGGACTGCGTCGGATCACAAGGAAAGGGCCCGTGTAAGGGGGCGTTAGTGGTGGCTTGCTGGTGTCGTTGCGCAGGAAGACGTGCGTTGCAGATTGCAAGTCCGTTGGTATGTGATGCTTCGCTGGGGGCTTGTAAGTCTGGCGGCACGGAGTAAATTTTCCCACGACGTGACGTATGCGCTGGAGATCGTCGGAGGAGGTTGTAGAAGGAAAAAACTCGGCAGGGACGAACAACGGGTCGCTATACACCATTTCGGCTGCCGAGACGTCGAGGGCGTCTTTAGGAGTGGTCCTTAGTCCAAGGAGGACCCAGGGAAGCTGATTAAACCAGTTGCAATCCTTGCAGCGGGACATCAAAGCTGCTTTGAGGGTGCGATGAAAACGTTCCACCATTCCATTGGCAGCGGGGTTGTAGGCCGTTGTCTGATGTAGGGTGATGCCCAGGAGATTCGCTAATGACGTCCATAATTGAAAGGTGAAAGTGGTTCCCCTGTCAGAAGTAATATGCTCAGGGATACTGAATCTAGAAATCCATCCAGAAAGTAAGGCAGATGTACATGAGGCGGACGTTGCAGTTTCCATGGGAATTGCTTCAGGCCAACGAGTGGAGTGGTCGATGACGGTAAACAGGTAACGATGTCCTTGTGATGTGGGTAGGGGGCCTACAACGTTGACGTGAATGTGTGCGAAATGACGCTGAGGTTGAGGAAAGGTGCCCACTCCTGAATCCGTGTGTCGATGTACTTTGGAAGTTTGGCAAGAAGTACAGGCACGGACCCAATCCTTAGCATCCTTAGAAATGCCGTGTCAAATGAACTTTGCCTTCAGCAGCTGTGCAGTAGAACGGCACGAGGGATGTGAAAGGCCGTGGATGAAATCAAACACCTGTCGGCGCATGGGAGCAGGAATCCAAGGTCGGGGTCTACCAGTACTGACGTCACAGAGGAGGGTGGTGTTGGAGTCTTCGAGGGGAAAATCCTCCCAACGGAGGGACGTGCAGGATGTCCTACAAGCTTGATACTCTGGATCCTGTCGTTGGGCTTCAGCCAGGGCGTTGTAATCCAATCCCAGTTGAACGGCAGCCAACGTGTTTCTTGACAGGGCATCGGCAACGGGATTCATTTTCCCAGGGACGTATTGGAGGGTGCAATTGTATTCAGCCACGGAGGAGAGATATCGTCCTTGACGGGCGGACCAGGTGTCAGACTGTCGAGTGAAGGCGTGCACCAGAGGCATGTGGTCTGTGCGAATGAGGAAGGGTGTACCTTCTAAGAAATGGCGAAAGTGACGGACAGCCAAGTGCACCGCCAGCTATTCTCGATCAAAGGTAGAATAACCCGATTCTGCCTTGGACAGTTTTCTGCTGAAGAAGGCCAATGGGCGGGGCGAGCCTTTGACCACCTGCTCGAGTACTGCATCAATAGCGATGTCGCTGGCATCGGTGGAGAGAAGGAGAGGGGCGTGTGGGATAGGAAAAGTGAGAGCCGCAGCAGTTAATAGGGCCTTCTTTGCATTGCAGAAGGCTGCTTCTTGAAGGGGACCCCACTTCAAGTCCTTTGGCTTGCCCTTGAGGGAGGCGTAGAGGGGAGCAAGAGTGGCGGCAATGGTTGGCAGAAAACGGTGATAATAGTTGATCATGCCCAAGAATTCCTGCAGAGCTTTGACGGTCGAGGGCACGGGGAAATTCTGAACGGCTGCTACCTTCTCAGGGAGAGGATGGACTCCTTCAGGAGTGATACGGTGCCCTAAGAACGACACTTCGTTGGCGCCAAAGGTACACTTGTCCTACCGGACTAAAAGGCTGTTTTGTTGCAGGCGGTCGAGCACGATGCACAGGTGACGGAGGTGTTCCTCTTTTGAGGAGGAGAACACAAGTATGTCATCCACATAACACACACAGAAAGGGAGGTCCCCCTAGATGCCATCCATGAGACGTTGAAACGTTGCCCCAGCATTACGAAGGCCAAAACAAGAGTAATTGAAGGTGTATGTGCCAAACGGAGTGGTGATGGCGGTCTTGGGGATGTCTTCTGGGTTCATAGGCACCTGATAATACCCCTTCAGGAGGTCGAGCGTAGAGAAAACCTTCGCTTTATGCAGTTAGGAGGTTACATCGGCAATGTTTGGGAGGGGGTAGTGATCCGGTTCTGTTTGCATGTTCAGGCGCCTGTAATCCCCGCACGGATGGAGGGAGCCGTCTTTCTTCAGAACGATGTGTAAGGGTGACGACCATGGGCTGGAGGCCTTTTGGCAAAGGCCCATTTCCTCCATTTCGGCGAACGTCTGTTTGGCGGCTGCCAATCGTTCCGGTGCCAGACGTCTGAATTTTGCGAAGACTGGGGGTCCCGTCGTCTTGATATGGTGATAAATACCGTGCTTGGTAGGAACCGCGGGTGTTTGGCAAAGTTCTGGACGGAAAACTTCCGGGTACGACGTGAGTAGGTGGGCGTAGGCATCCATGGGTGCGCTGATGTGGAGAGCGAGGTTAGAGGGGCCGGGTTGAAGAGGTTTCGACAAGTACGAGTCTGCGTTGACCAATCGTCGGTGGGCGACATCAACCAGAAGGTGGAAATGAGAGAGGAAATCCGCACCGAGGATTGGCATTGTGACGTCAGCAACGAGAAACTTCCAATTGAATTTACCGTTTCCGAACGATAATGTCAGGCTCTCGTAACTGTAGGTGGGTATCGCAGATCCGTTGGCAGCTACCAAGCGGACGTCGGCAGATGTAGACAGACTACGTTGTGCCTTGAAGAGTTTCCTTGGCAAAAGAGAACGACAAGCACCCGTGTCTACCAAAAATCGCACGCCCGTTCCTGCATCCTGTAAAAAGAAAAGATTAGAAACATGGGAGGGAGACCACCGCCACAAGCGATGGCCTACTTACACGTTTTTTGGCCACTGACAATCCTTGGCACATTTCTTCGCGGTTGCCCCGAATCTGAAGTAGTAGTAGCAAAACTGCGGCGGATGGGAGGTAGTAAGTGGCTGTAGAAGTCGTTTGTTGGGGCGCGAGCGATTGGTGGGTGGTGGGCGGCTTTGTCGCCGCTTCGGCACGTCATGGGGTAGGCGTGTATGTCCTACGGCATTTATGTCAGCTTCGGTTGACGTTGAATAGGCATCCTCGTCGTCAGGGGTGGAGGCGTTGATGGAGGTCTTGAAGTGGCTGTCCATAAGGGCGCCCGGCTTTGGTCATCAAGTCCTTTATGGGTAAACTATCGACATCGGGTATGGCAGCGCGCACAGGTTCGGGTAAACGGCGTATCCAAAGAGCACGGAGTAGGTTCACCTCAAAAGGAGAGCCGTCTGCGGCAGGTTGAAGGCGAGCTATACTGGTCATTTCCCTGAGGGAAAGCGAAGCCCTTTGGTCCCCCAGCGGTTGTTGCGAGAGCTGAAAAAGCTTTGCTATACGGGCGGTTGGCGACGGCGAGTACTGCTGCAGAAGGTATGATTTGAGGGCGTCATACGCTATTGGGGTGTCTCCTTGTTCACAAAGCCAGTCGGATATTTCTGGGAAGGTGTCCTCGGGTATCACCACGAGAACATAATCCACTTTGGTGGTTGAGCGAGTCACGCCCCTGATACGAAAGTGGACTTCAGCGCGTTGAAACCAAGAGAACGCTTCTCCGCTGGTGAACGGTGAAAGTTTCAATGGGGCGGCTGCAGTGCCAACTGCCGGAGTAGAGTCATCCTCCGTCATAGTACCAACGATGGAGGGGCGAGGGAGGTGGGGGTGGAAGGTAGTGGGAGCGAGTCGACTTCCGGGGTCACCAATGTGACGGCGCCGAGTAAGGGTGTGAACTCAAAGGCAGATTGGAAACGACTGAGTTATATTATTGTGGAACACTCTCCTTATATACAAAACCTCAAGGCAACAGGACATAACAAGTTTACAAGACAGACAATATTACAGAGGAAAAACCAGACAGGAATTTTCATGTTTGTTTTAGTGCGAGGGAGGAGCGAAGATACAAGCATAATACATACAAAAGGAATTATATACAATTGTGTGAAACACGGTTGGTACAAGCTACTACACTAAACCCTAAACATGAGAAAATTCTAAGAGAGAAAACATTTAATAATAACCAAGTGGATCCAAATACGGCTAGCCAAAATAATCAATAACCTAATAATAAAAAGGTAGAAGGAAGTAGGAGATGAAAACAATGAAAACCTTAATATTCCTACCTACAATACAAATCTAAACAATATGGAACTCTGATTACCAAAATTAACACACAACATACATCAATGAAACTCCAATATATACAAACAATTATAAACAAACAAAATGGGTAAAATAAACAACTTCACCTCCAGTGAAGTACCAGAAGATAAGTTGAACTCAGAGCCGTGCTTAATCCATTAAACTGCTAACGGAAGGGTAAAGCTGCACGCCAGGCATTGAAGGGCAATCCACTTCCCTATACAAGAGGAATGATAATTTGTCTTACCTGGCGTCAGCCACCCTACGTATCACCTCACGAGCCAGTTTGCTCTCACTCCCGTATGTAACAGCTGGACTAGAAGGACACGGCAAGCAAATGCAAAACTCCAGTGTCGGGAAGCAGCGACGACACAACTCCCGTGCAAATCCTCCGACGGGAACAAGTAGCAGCAAACTACCGTTGCAGATGACAGAGCACCTGCTAAACACTTCAACGGAAGTGCGAAGGTAATAACCAAAGTTGTCCTCCAAGACACAACAAATGCTGAGACGGGAAATAGTGTCGGTGAGAGCTTGTCAAGGCCCGAACTGCATTCACCGGTCGACCATGTCCACTCATCACCTTCCCAGCGTTCATCAACACTCACAGTAAAAAGAATAACAATTGTTAAAACGATAGTCCACTAATACACAAAGGAGGAGGAGGAGGAGGCGCAAAAACACTATCCAACAATCGGAGAGCCACTTAACTTACATTAACACCAAAGTAAACAAACAACAAGAATACTTTAACTCAAAAAAAAACAAGGCTTATTTAAATAAAACAAAGAAATAATTTTACATTAACCTAATATATATATATATATATATATATATATATATATATATATATATATATATATATATATATATATATATATATATATATATATATATATATATATATATATATATATATATATATATATATATATATATATATATTTGGGCTCAAGCCATGTCACCCTAATGGAAGGATCCTAATAGTAGCTTCATGAGGGATATATGTACTACAGTGATATTCCCAGAAAATTTACCTATAGGTCTCCAGATTTCTAACTCCTGGCGCGAATATCCTTAAATTTCTTTCAAGGATATCGCATAATATCAGGGACATAATCTTGACACGCCACCTAGCAATCTTCACCCCGAATAGCGTTTACGCTTCGAGAGGGAAAGTGGTAAAAATAGAAGGGGAACTGTATTAAGGTTACCCTACTTCCCATACTACTATTGAGTATCAAGATGGCGCCATGTCCAAGACGGCAGACATTCCTAATGTTGTAGCGAATATGCACGGTGGTGTTCCCTGTTGATCAAACTTTTTCGATTGATTCTGCAAGGATTATTATGCAATCTCCAGATTTTTTCGCCTCTGGAAAGTTGAGTATAGACTCTTTACAATGTATATATTTTAGCTCCTGTTTCATATTAAAATTAGAGTAATTTATTTTGATTAGGAGCTAGGCCTATTACCGGAGGTGCCATGGGCGCTGTCGTTCATTAGGCATGTGTTATGTAGTTAGTAGAAAGACATTCCCAGTTGAAATAGCATTAATTAATTAATTATGAAAGCTATTTAGGCAATTTATACTTGTCAAGATATTTATAATATGCATAATTTTCCTTTTTCTATGTCGATCGTATAAGTTAGAGTTTCAGTGATTTAGGTAACCAAGATCTCGTCTCGCCTAGGTAACCTAACCTAGGCGATGTGGTAAACTTCAAACATTTCCCCGGATACCCTCGTGTATCTTTTTTCAATTTCAAAAATTTTTCAGTTTTAGAGTGGCACTCATCATTTCTTTCCTTTCAAAAGGGAAAATAATTTCTGTATACGTTGCATGTATAATTCTTTTATCATGTTACATTTGTTTCACTTGTTTTTTCATTTAGTCATTTATTAGAAATAAATGGCTATTAGAATGCAATTGCGTCCTAATTCGCCCGGCAATTTGCATATTTAAGATGCCAGAGTTCTTTGACTTACTCATGTAAGTAAACCGACATCATTGTATGCTTACAAACAATGAATATAATGGACACTGATATTGTTCCAAAAATATATACAAACCGTGAGACAGTTTGTATACCCAGTGAATGCTTATGTTTGTTCATACAATATATGCTAACCTTGAGGCCCCTTTTCTACTGTCTAGTATGACTCTTCCCTGTAGGGGGCAGGAAGCACTAATAATGTTTATGATTAATGATAATGATGGATAATGGTAACGTCATTTGTCTCAAATGGTCCAGATGACCATAGAACAATTTTGTCCCAAGGTTAAGGCACTGATGAAAATCCACAGATACA
>NC_090744.1:72648397-72650897 GCF_036898095.1 Palaemon carinicauda | reverse complement strand
TGGTGTCAAGAGCTCAGATACTCTCTCAGCTGGTTCTTATTTTTAAGGGAGATAACACAGAGGTGAACGCTTTCCAGAAACCATTTCTTTGATAAGTGAAATGAAAATGAAATGATTATTAGCGTAATACCAACCCTTGATGTTAAATAGCTATAAATAAAAAGAAGTTTTCATAGTAAGGATATATTCAACTTAATAAATCATTATTTGCGAATTGCTGTCGTCAATTTAAAAACTGAAACTGGTTTCCAATACATTTGTATCACTATACAATAGATACTTGTATCAAATGCCTTGAAGCAAAAGCATAGACAGATAAATATATGATGAAATTTATTCGTAAATAGAAGACCGTTTATTCATACAAACTAGAATTGCACAACGGATTAAATTTAATGCTCTAAGTTTTATTCATTTGGAATGTATTGATCAAAATGATATTAGCCTTTAGGATATCTTGAAATAATCTCTAAAAGGAATAGCAATAGACAAGTTTCCTGGCATGGCTCCAATTACAAATGCCCTACTACCTCCAAATTACAGCATCTCTATATTTCTTAATAAAAAAATTTGGGAACGGCAATATGAGGCAAGGAGTTCGTCGTTTGGGAGTGATTTACTACTATACAGACATACACACATACGCCCGTATAAAAGTTTCCCAAAGACATACACGCAAAATGATGTACAGAAAACCTAAACGGAAGCTTGACAAGAAAATAAATCAGTTGCTGTAAAGAAGTGCTTGGAGCACCAACGTTAATGAAAAAACATTTACATCTGGAAAATAATCGTGAAATTTCAGCGGAGGAAGAGTATTATATTCAGCTTTATCAAAATATCTTGTATTCCTAATTAAGAATGAATATATAAAAAAATGGACCATGTCTATAGAGATGAAAACACTTACATGTAAACACGGAAAAGTCCTGTTGATAATCAGTTTGAAGGGTTCAACAGCATATATCTTATAGTGAATATCCTCAGCCCACCATAGAATTTATTGCTAATTTGAAACGTATATAGAATAACAGTTCTTCTGACTTGTCAGTCTTGACGTTGTATGACTCTTTAGTAAAGTACCCAGTGATGACGTATTGAAATTTCTATCTGATGCATGTGAAGGTAGATAATTACATTCCCCCTTTTCTAATAATACCGTCATCGAGCTATTTAAAATATTCCTTAAAAATTACAGTTTTGAATCTGTTGAACAATTTTATCATAACCTGTTTGATATAACCATGGCATTTATATTCGGTATTAAGTAACCTATACATTGATTTTTTTCTTATTTTTTAAACAGAATATTAAGCAACATTACAACTGGCAATGTAAACGTTTTTGCTATAATGATGGCGGGAAAAGAAAATTTGGTACTTTTAAGATAGATTGAATGGTTTACTGCAATCAATGGATCCTGCTATAGACTTGGCGAATAGTTGTAGCTCACCCTTTTTTAATTGCCGCATAAACCTATGTAATGACATATGTTTATTGTACAGATGCCTTCAAGAATTCCGATACACATTACCATAGCTAGTCTGTGGTATTGTGTACCAGAATTCTTGAAGCCAACTGTACACAGAAAACTAACCAACATTTCTGCATATGTGCATTTATATTCAGATTAAAGTAATTATGTTAAGAATTCAGTATTCACTTTAATATTTTTGAAAACATCACGAGCTTGCGGTCCTGAGTATTTTGAAAATGAAGTAGACTAGGTTAGGAATATAGGTAAGAATTGAAATTACCCTAAAATTGAACTAGACGATGCTTTAGAAAAAGTTATTCCCCAATCGTTAAAAGACTTAAGTGGCAATGTAGATTTTAAGAGTAATATCACATTGAAAAGAGCTCTCTTAAATATATATAAATATATATTTATATAGTGTATCCCCCATAATTCATGGGAAAAAATAACGGTTACACAGGCAAAGGTCTTGGAAAGAGAATTGAACAGCATAAGAAAAGTGTAAGATATGCTTAAACTATCAGAAAATGTTTTGTTCATGTTAAAGGTCAAAGTTATAATATTATTTCTCCATCTATAGATTTATTAGTAAATTCTAATAAGTAATCAGAAAGACATGTCACACAGTCTAGCTTTATTCAAGAATGTTATGATATAAATTAAAATATAAGACACAAAATGTAGAAACTTGATGCGTTTATTTCCACATAGATCTGCAATCTCCATAAATTTTAATATCTTGAAGGAAATGAGTGACATGTTTTCTATCCGTAAAATTTTGAGATATGACATCATATATGTCTCATCTTTTTAAAATTTTAACTGTACTATCATGCATATGTAGGCATATATTCCACTCATTAGTCAAACCGACCATTTTGTGATATGGGCAAACTATTTGACCACTTTATGAAATGGGAAAATGACTGATTCCCTTCATGAAATGGGCAGTTTGATGTATAAATCTTAAAATTTTATGCATAACTAGATGTCTTATATAAATAACTGATTTTAGCCAGAGAC
>NC_090744.1:72635897-72640897 GCF_036898095.1 Palaemon carinicauda | reverse complement strand
TGACCCCTGTATATTTTAATGAAAGATTTCAAAGTTTGCAAAAGGACGAGAAAATTACTTTCCTGGAAAATTACTTTCCTGGCTGCTAACTTGAGAGAGATGGCTAATCTAGAAGAAATGATAGTGCTAGAACAATATTTACGAGGGATTCCTCACCATACTCGAACATACTTGAGAGAGAGTGAAAGGTGAAAAAACTTGATAAAGCCACTTCGTTGATTGAAGCTTATAATAATATCATCATAAATATCCTCGGGTATGCAGTTTCAACCATCGTTCCAATCAAGTGTCAAGTATTTGCCAAACCATGGAAACTAGGTCAATAATAACTATGCACACAAGTTCAATAGTTACAGCGGAAGCACCACTGGTTCTGTTCAAAAGTGGGATGTGATAGTACCACATCAAGAATCGTCAAATCGTCCTCCTTCAGGCATCATCAGAGACTTGCAAAAGGTTAATATTGTCTGTTATAAATGTGGCAAGAGAGGCCATATCAGTAAGGAATGTTGGTCGAGCAAACCGAAAGCTGTCGCCGAGTGGTTAAGGATAATTCAACTTCACAGAATGCGAACATGGAGAAACAAACGGGAAAAGACAACGAGGAAAATAAACCAGCTAACGTTTACACGATGAACAGGACAACCCCTAACAGCGTGGATGTCTTTAAACCATATATTTATGAAGGTATGGATGGGAGTGAGCAGGTCCCGGTCAAAATATTGCGGGACTCTGGTTGTAATCATAGTGTAGTGATACCAGATGTACATCAGTTGGTGGAACAGTTTCTCACAGGAGATTCTGTCAATTTGAAGGGAATAAGAGTGAGGAGGTTACCCCTATTAGCCGTTTGAAACTGTCAAACGAGTGGTGACAGGTCATTTTGATTTTGCGGTAAAAGACTCATTGACTGTCGAAGAAGTAGAAGTCCTTCTGGGTAATAAGGATGGTGGAGCGCCATTTGTGCCTTGTCCCATTGTAACAGAGAAACCATTGAAGTTGAGTCCTATAACTGAATTTAAGAAGGGCTACCCCTATCTGTTTCAGAGTTGTGTGACGACTAGGAGCATGACGAAGAAAGTGGCTGCAGAAAAAAAACAGAGAAACTGGTGCGATGAATTTGGAGGATTTATTCTACGAAGAAGAAGATACCCATGATGTTATGCAAGAGGAGAACTCCTGAGAGAACCAGGGAGGAGAGGAACGACAGACAAATCAAATGAACGGGAAGACAAAGAAGTAATGGATTTGGAATAGAAAACTCAGTGTTCGAAGTAGGACAAGTAAGTTGGAGAATGCTGATAGGATTGCAACGGAAGGAAGTGATGTTAACAGAGTCATTGTAAGGTGTGGTGGATGAGACGAAGGTGCAGCAGTCTCCCACATGTTGTTATCTTAGAGATGGGTTTCTTATGAGGAAGCATAGACCCACCGATATCCCTAGGAATACCGAATGGGGGATATACCATCAGATATTGATTACCACACCGCTAAGAAGATGTGTGATCGTAGTGCATGAGACGGGATACAGGGTAATAAGGAAGATGATGGAGAAAATTATGAAACGTTTTATTCTGGCCTGGGATGCATGAGGGTGTGAGCCAGTTTTACCATGCATTTCACGTTTGTCAGATGGCTGGAAAGCCAAACGAGTACATCAAGAAACCTTCATTACACCTGATTGAAGTGCAAGGAGAACCCTCAGCAAGGTGATAACCGACTTTGTGGTACCTTTACCAAGAACTAAGAAAGGTCATGAATATATGTTAACCTTGATATGTCTAGTGATGAGAAAACAACAAGCCATGCCAGTCAGGAACATCAGTGCCTAAGTAATTGCTGAGAAGTTACTAGGCTTTTTTTACTAAGTTTGGTATACCGGAAATCGCCCAGAGTAACCGAGGAACAAATTTCAGGTCACAATTGTTTTGGGACGAGATGAAACTGCTTGATATGAAACTACAACTATCTACTATTTATCACCTGGAGACCCAAGGTGCATTAGAGAGATATCATCAAACCCTGAAGAGTATGTTAACAAAGTATTGCAATGAAAAAGGAAATGAATGGGACATCGGACTACCTTTGATGTCATTTGAGGTACGCAATGCTTACAAAAGAAAGCATGGGATGTGTCCCAAATGAACTAGTGTTTGGACGAGAAGTACCAAGACCTATTAAAATATTCCGATTATAATGGAAGGATCAAGGGGAAATGGATGGAGAATATGTCAAGAATTTGATGAAAAGGATTGGACGCAATAAGGAAATTTCCCCTAGATAACCTAAAAAAGAGTCAAGGTAAAACGAAGAAAAGGGTTGATATGAAAAGTAAGGACAGACAGGTTGTGGTATGACTCCGGTGTTGGTTTTTTTCTCCGATGAGGAGATTCCCACTCACCAATAAGTTCCAAGTACTATTTAGGATTTTGGAGAAGATCTGTGACCTGACCTACGTTATCAGAACCCCAAGAACATGGAAAAGTCAAAGGAAAGTACACGCCAACCTACTGAAACCATACTTGAGTGAAAACGACACCAAAGCTTCACAGGTGTGCATGGCCCAAACCATTCCATCCACGGAAGACGACGACAGATATGAGGTAAGGGCGGTAAGCAAAGTGAATAATTCGTCCATCATTCGGAATTTGCCAGAGAAATTAACTCATTTGGACCAGGAACAGCAAGAGGAATTAAGCCGATTGATTAAAAGTTTCCCTGAGATTGTCCCGGATGTTCCAAAATGAACCAACTTGATGGGGCATGAGATACACCTCAAAACCCCGAAAAGACTGTTCAAACAACGCGCTAACCGACTGTCGCCGTATCACCTAGAAGTCATGAGACAAAAAGTGGACTATTTGTTAAAAAAAAAGGGATTAGCCAAACAAGGTTCTAGTCCATACAGTTCTCCATGCTTGCTTGTGAAAAAAACAGATGAATCTTTCAGGACGTGTATGGACTGCCAAAAGTGGAATTTGATCAGTGTGGCCAATAACTATCCATTGCTGCTCATAGACCAACTTCTCAACAACATCGGGCAAGCGAGGTTCATATCCAAGATCAACTTGTTAAAAGGTTATTATCAAATTCCTTTGGATGACACCGCAAAATTGTTATCAGCTTTTATAACCCTGTTTGGGTTATATCAATACACCCTCATCAAAATTGGTCTAATAAACGCACCCGCTACCTATCAACGAATGATAGATAACCTTCTTGGATCGATTGAAGGAGTAGGCGTATATCTCGACGATATTGTGATGTATTCATCAACGTAGGAAGAACATTTGCGAATTCTGAAGAAGTTATTTTAAAAGCTACGAGGAGCACACCTGGCGATTAACCTGGTGAAGAGCGAATTTGGAAAGGCAACAGTTCAGTACTTGGGATTTGAAGTCAGAAGAAGACAAATCACCCCGGTAGCCGCTAATGTCGAAGGAATAACGAAAGCCTCACCCAACACAACGAAGAAGCAATTACAACGATTTTGAGGGATAGCAGGATTTTACCGACATTTTTGCCCGAAGTTTTGGCCTGTAGTTGCTCCCTTGACGGATTTGACTAGCCCCATGAAAAAATTTGTATGAACCAGCGAGTGCCAGGAATCCTTCGACAGGATGAAGGCCATATCAACTTCGAAACCAATACTGGGAGCATCTGATTTCAACAAGAAATTCCTTATCCAAGAGGATGTGTTGGATAATGGGGTTGGAGCTGTCCTATTACTAGAAGACAAGGAAGAATTTCTTTACCCTGTTTATTTTGTGACGTCGAAACTGAAGAGGTATCAACTAGCCTACTCGACAGTTGAAAACGAACTGCTAGCACTAGTCACAGCGATGAGCAAGTCTGAAGTTTATCTGAATAGACCACAGAATGAAGAAATTACAGTTTACTCAGATCAAAATCCTTTAACTTTTGTTAATAAGATAAAGAATAATAATCAAAGGTTAACTAGGTGGTCATTATGTTTGCAATCCTATTGTATTAATGTGAAGCATATATCAGGTAAAGGTAACGGGGTTACAGATTATTTATCTTGGGCTGAATTGGTGGATTCAGGCCTGGAATAAATAATCTTTTTAGGAGAGCTATCTTACGAAGCTGGTCTAGCATAGGAGCAAATATTTTATTCATGCATTTCTTCTGTGAATTCTAGAGATATATAACCAGGTCATAAATGTGTGTAAATTATAAATCACTTTCGTCATTCATGTAACTGTATTTTCATTAAATTCAGAATGTGTAAATTTACAACATTTTTAAGAATTAACATTTTCTTTCATGTGGTTTTATTACAAAGTCTTATGTAATCTCATTTAGATATGCTCTATGACCCACACGATGTATGAACAGAGGCATTCCGTATTTTTTATATTTCCACGTAGTGAGAAAGTGCATGAAAATTCTCGAATTAGATTTACTCTTTTTATTTAAAGTTACGAGGGTTGTGGGCGGAGTTAGCTATGAGAGGAGATACGGTTAGTAACCTTTTTTCAATTTACTATGCTGGCAACATCCCGTGCAACGAGAATGATCTATTAGAATTTTCTAAAATAACTAAGTCCATATGTATATCCCTCAGGAATACATAAGAAACAGAAGAGTTCGAGCCTATTCCTTTGTAAGAGCCAATGTCAGCCAGAACCCCTCTCCTCTTATGTGCGAATAGTGTTTTACTGTCAAACGTGATTAGCGATTTCTATCCAACATACAGTATGCATAGTGTGTTCAAACATTGATGAAAGTATCAAGTGTTTATTTAAGTGTAGTGTGTTAATGTAAGTATAGTTCACCATAAATTTTTGTAACTGGCCCTGTGAGATTTAGGTTAAATGGTGAAGTTTATTTATTTTGCTAAACTGTTCAGCAACGTCGTGTGAATCAGAAGACGTAAGTGTAACAGTCACATATATGTAAATTTCGTTTAGTGTATAATCATTGAAGTGTTAAAATGTTAACTCTTTTCATTAATTATTGAAATCAAATGTTTTTAT
>NC_090744.1:72627452-72635397 GCF_036898095.1 Palaemon carinicauda | reverse complement strand
AATGGCTATATTGATCTTTGTAAGAACTGTTTTACCTCTCCAGTACCTATATTTATCATTGTATTAGATTTATTGACCGTTCCAATAGCTGTTTTACCCATTTCAATAACTATTTCAGCTCTTTAAATAGTGGTTTTGACCCTCTTAATAGTTGTTTTGATCATCTCAGGAACTATTTTGACCATTTCGATAGATGTTTTGGTACTTTAGATAGCTATATTGACAATTTCAGTATTTTTTTACCATTTCAATAACTATTTTGACTTTTTCTACAGCTGTTATGACAATTTCCAAATTTTTTTTAACTATTTACTCTACGTCATTTAAACAGATATTTTTACTATTTAAACGGCCTTTTTGCTGGTAGCAACTCATTCGACCGAAAACATGGTGTTTAATATATATCATTCAAAAGCTATAAAGGAAAAAGAGGAAATAACAGAGACAAAATTGCAATAGTCCCCTTTTCATTACTATAAACTACATTTCAATGGAAAAGTTAAATCAAACAGCATAAAATCCTCTTATGCCATTCTATTTTGATATTCAAACAGACCGCTACGAAAAATAAATAGTATTTGGGAACATCCATCTAGTTACCCTAGTTACTATTAGAACACCGTGTTTTTTTTTCTAAAGTAAGAGGTTAATGTTATGTAATTTACTATTACTTGACCTTTTTTCCATTAACTTGAAATACAAAATGCCTTAGCATAATCACAAAATAAAACATCTTATCAAAGTGGCCTTATTTCAACAAGGAATTGTAAAATATCCTATCCAAGATACATGTATATTTGGGATCTCTGCTGTGATAAAATCCTTAAATTCATCATTTTCACAATTTTGTGTACATTCATACCTAAATAAATTTCTTTATTTAATGGCACATGACAGAAAAAGGACTTACAGCCATTCATATACGTAAATACAAACTGTACATATGTAGTATATAAATATTTTTGGGCTCAGGCCATGTCGTCCTGATGGAAGTTCCTTTAGGGTAGCTTCCTTGGGTATATTTGACTACGGTGATATTCCCAGAGAATTATACCTTAAGGTATCCAGAATTCTAACTCCTGGAGCGAATATCCCTAAATAAACGTAACATGGGATATCGCGTAATATCAGAGGACGTATTCTTGACACGCCACATAGCTATCTTCACCCCGAATAGAATTAACACTTCGAGGGGTCAAAGTGGCAAGAAAACGAAAAACGAGAATGAAAAGAGAGCCGTTAATAAGGTACCTCTCCTATCCCGCTTCGAATGTGTATACAATGCCGCCGACGGCGCCATCTTTATTCCTTATCTCGTAGCTCAACAACTCGGTGTTTTCCCTGTGTTTTCCTCGTGATTTTGGAATATTTTCAACATTATGATGCTTTTTCCAGTCTCTTCTGCCTCTGGAAAGTTGAGTATTATCTTTATTATGTATAAATGTAAGCTCTTGGTGTTTTGAAATAAATCAAAAGCGATATTAACATATACAAGAGCTGTTGCCTACCGAAGGCGTCCTGGACGCTGTCGCTCACTATGCATGAGTCATTTAGTTAGCCAGAGCAACGTTCCTGGTCCTTATGCTTTCATAATTCTAGCTATTTAGCATTACAAATAGGAATTCTTTATATGATGCCATTAGTAATTCAGTTTCGACGATTGAGGTAACTGATCCTCGCCTACGTTAGGCTTCATAGCCTAGGCGTCTGGCCCTAGTACTTTCATGCATGATATACAGATTTCCCAGTGTTTTAAATTTATTGAAGCTATAGGCAGTTTTATACATATAAGATATTGTTGAATATTTTCTTCCAAGATTATTTACGAGAGAGTTTCGGTGATTTAGGTAATCGATTCTCACTGCGCCTAGGCTAGTAGCCTATGGGGCTTTAGTATACTTTCACATACTTCCCAGGTTGTTTTTTTTCCTCTGGAGATTAAGTTCAATCCCTTTTCCCTCTGAGTTGAGCCTGAGGCTTAACCCTAGTGGTTTTATCTGAATAGTATTCAGGTATAACTATATTAGGGTGTTTCTGTTCTATTCCTGTAACCAGAGTGTCTGGTTTCAGGTTTGGGCAGAACATCAGAGTAATTAGTCTGAGGTCTGTATCTTTCGAGCATAGAGAATGAGATTCCTTTGCTAGGTTAGGAGCACACATAGGAGGCTTAGCCTCCGTAGACCACATCCGAAGGTTTCTGTACGAGATGATTCCTTCTTCTAGTGATCTAGCAGACTAGTCTAGTGTTGTTGTTCTCGGATTGAAGGATAAGATTCTTCATTTCCTTGTGAATAACAACATCAAAGTTTGTTTTGGTATTGAGGGAGGTGGCAAACATTGCTGACCTCCCTCCCATAGATAATCCCTAGGCTAGGATGAGCTTTCTTGGCCGTTGGGATCATCTCATACTAGAGCAGAGTTTGCAGGACCCTCTTTTCCCTTTCCCCCCTATCCTTAGTAATAGCCTAGCTATTACAACTCTTGGCCATCGTTCTACATTTGTACCTAGAGTAGTTTAGGATGTGGAAGTGGCTTAGTCCTTTGCCGGCCGGCAAGATCGTGCCGGCCTGCAGAGGCCTAACTTCTGTAGTGTTCCCAAGACCTCCCTTGGTCTTACATTCATGTCTGTCAGTAGAGCCCGGCAGGCGATGGATAGAAGGAAGCCTGAATTTTACATTCTCCCCTTCCTTATGTTCACTCTTTCTGGATGGAGGGCTGTAAGGCAGTGCCGCCTTATATCCTTAAATCCATTCTGTTTTCTTTTTAGTGTATGTACCCCTAGCCTGGCAGCCGGCTTGAGTGGCCGGCAGCCGGGCGGGTGGAAGTTCTCTGGTTCTTTTTTACTGCCGGCCGGCATAGGTAGCCTACCATTGCCGGCCGGCAACAGAAGCACACCATAAGATCTGCCGGCTGCTATGATTAGAAGCCGGCAGCCGGGTGCTAGTGTTTATAGTTGCTGGCCGGCAGAGAGTGCCGGCCGGCACACAACTGAACCAGCGATCTGCCGCCCAGTAGTCTAAAGGTGGTATACCTTGGAACTATATTAAGGTATGTGCCGGCCGGGACACGTTATTATATTGTATACAATAGCCAGTATTTTTACAGCATACTATATACTGCATGGAGAAAACTATAGTATGGAATATATTGTAACACTAAGTTCTTCCAACATGCTTCTGTGGCCTTGTAGAGCCTTTTGTTGAGACTGTACAGAATGAAGAAAGTGAGTTCTTTCTTTATTAATTGTCCAGTATATTAAAATTCTTTATAATGGTGTGAGCTACACCTACATTTTCCTCTGGGAAATAGGATGAAGGTTATTCTAGAATGAGATTTAACCTTAGTTTTATTATCTGGAAGGTTACTGCAATTGGCTGGGCAGGAAATACAAGTATGTGTCTTTCGTTCTTTCCTTTCTAGCTTAGTTATTTTAGGCTATATATATATTAACATTAGTTATCCAGTGATATGTCTTCACTTGATGCTCATGGAATTTCTTCTCTTTACAGGAACCTGATTACTGAGGCATTTGACACCCCTAAGTCGGCGGAGTCAAGGGACGCAGCTAGGGAAAAGCTTTGAATCTGGGTGAGAGGGTTCCAGAAGAATACTTCTTGCCCTATCTTCCAAGCGAGAAGATGAGGGCTTACCTTTTTCTTAAGGCATCAGCGGATGCAGTGATTCCTCAGCCTCATGCGGAGATACCGTTAGTTCAGATTCCGGTTGATTCTGAAGTCTCGGACGCCCTACAACACATCCAACTGGACGATAGCATGTCGGAGGTGTCTGAGTACACCAAAAAGGACCTTCTGGCAGAAGGCTAAGAAGAGGAGCTGACCCAGGCTCCCGATACTGAGGAAGAAGAAATCGGTGAGGTGTCTGTTACATTGATTCAGGCCCCTGACCCTGTTCCCTCAACATCGTCTGCTATCCCAGATGATCTGGGAAGGACTCTCTCTTCCATCGTTGAAATGATTCAACAGATGCAGAAGAAGAATGATGAAAAGGAAGCTGCAATGAAGTTGGAGATGAGGAGACTTGCAGCATCACGTGGGCTCCAGAAGAAGCTCAACATAAAAGATCTTACTTTGTGCTCGGATGCCAATCCTTGGAGGTATGCCAAGCACATGCCTATGACAACTTGGAAGATTGTCATATCGGAGAAGTTGGGTTCAGTTCCCTTTGAAGACGTGGTATTCTGGCCCAACAAGGAGTCTTACCCGGACTGCTATGTCCGTCTTAGGGAGGAGCCAGCCTTAAAGGAAGAGACAGATCCAAAGGAGGTCATAGTTTTGACCATAGTAAGGCACAGGCCTTATTGACGAGCTCGATGAAATAGAGGGGCTTCACAAACTCAAAGGACCCTGCTTTGAGTAAGAAGCATCCTTCCTTTGTGGCTTCTCCTACCAGAGCCTTTCCTTTTATGGAGAAGGGATATAAGGCTGCCTTGAAGGCGATTGAGGCAGGGGAACCATGTCCCTCCTTGGAGGAATGTAAGCCGTTGTCCCTGACCTTACCCATGGACCAGAAAGACTGGAAGGACATTCATCTTACCTTCTCAGTCGGGAAGTTGGAGGCCGATATTGCCGGACGTCAGTTCGGTGAAGACCTTCCAAAGCTGTCAGATTTTCTCTTGCGCAGGGAGCAAGAGACAAAAGAGAGACTTGCTGCATAGATGTCCTTACAAACGACTCTGGAGACGATGGCAAGTGACCCCAAAGTCCAAGATATGTTCATGGTAGTGGCCAAAACCCATCTAGCCATAGTGACAAAGGATCTCTATAGTTTTATCAAAGCTAGGAGAGCTTGTAGAGAGTTCGTGTTTGCCTCGGCTGCAGTGAGGCACAAACCGAGGAAACTGATCTCCTATTGTATATGGGGTAAGGACCTCTTCACTAACGAAGTGGTCAAAGAGGTAGTGGATAAGGCTGCCACGGAGAATAGGAATCTTCTCCAGAAGTGGTGCCTAACTCTTAAAAGAAAGTCTTCCCCGGATGAGGGTCCCCAACCTAAAAGTAAGACAAAGAAACCTAGGCTATCCTCTCGGCCAGCCAAGCCTTATAGACAGTACCAGCAACAACTTCCGGCAACCGCAGTGCCTCAGATGGTGGCACAAACCCCAACCACGTACCAGTTGGTACCTCAAGCCGTGACAACTCAGTCACCGGCGTTCACCCCAGCATTTGAAAGGCAGACAACTACCTTTCGCCCAAGAGCTAGAGGAACAGCCAGAGGTTCATCTAGACGCCCTTCAAGAGGAAGGGGGTTCAGGGGAGGATGCAGTCAAGGAGGCAAGGCCTCAGGTCCACAACAGCAGAAGTGAGATGCTTCCGGTAGGAGGGAGACTTTATCTTTTTCAGGATCGTTGGACCCTCGATCCCTGGGCCCACAGCCTAATCAAGAATGGACTGGGTTGGAGCTGGTACAGCACTCCACCTCCGTTCCCACAATTCTTCCAACACTCTACCCTCGTTCTGGAAGAATATATTCGAGAACTCTTAGAGAAAAGAGTAATCCGAAGGGTAAAGTCCATCAAGTTCCAAGGAAGGCTGTTTTGTGTTCCAAAGAATGACTCAGAAAAACTCAGAGTCATTCTGGACTTGTCGCCACTTAACAAGTTCATAGTAAACTACAAGTTCAGGATGCTGACACTTCAACACATAAGGACCCTACTGCCCAAACGGGCATACACCGTCTCTATAGACTTGTCAGACGCTTATTGGCACATTCCAGTCAGTTGTCACCTCTCCTCCTACCTAGGGTTCAAGCTACAACGAAGACTTTATGCCTTCAGAGCTATGCCATTCGGGCTAAACATAGCCCCAAGGATTTTCACGAAGCTTGTGAACGCAGCTCTCCAGCAATCACGCCTAAAGGGAATCCAAGTAGTGGCCTTCTTGGACGACTGGCTGGTGTGGGCAGCATCCAGGACAGAATGCATGCAAGCCTCCCAAAAGGTGATACAGTTCCTGGAACATCTAGGATTCAAGATCAACATGAAAAAGTCTCGACTTTCTCCATCTCAAAAGTTTCAGTGGTTGGGAATCCACTGGGACTTACTGTCACACCAACTTTCCATTCCGATGAAGAAGAGGAAAGAAATAGCAGGTTCTGTCAAGAGACTACTAGAATCCATAAGGATATCAAGACGCGAACAGGAGAGAGTGCTGGGCTCTCTTCAGTTTGCCTCAGTAACAGACCCTGTGCTAAGAGCACAGCTAGAGGATGCAACCGGAGTTTGGAGAAAATATGCATTAAACATGCGAAGAGATCTGATAAGACCATTACCGACTTGTATACAAACGTTTCTCAAGCCATGGTCCAAAGCCAAGCAACTGAAGAAATCGATACTTCTTCAGCCACCTCCCCCCTCAATGACTATTCATACAGACGCTTCGAAGGAAGGATGGGGAGGTCATTCTCACCGGAAGAAAGTCCTAGGAACTTGGTCCAACCTATTCAAGAAGTTTCATAAAAACTTTATGAAAACCATGGCAGTACTTCTTACATTGAAGAAAGTTTCTCCTCGCCACTCAATCCACATAAGATTGGTACTAGACAGTGAGGTGATAGTGAGATGCCTGAATCGACAAGGGTCGAGGTCACCTCAAATCAACCAAGTGATGTTGGCCATCTTCCGGCTAGCGGAAAAGAAGAGATGGCACTTGTCAGCAGTTCACCTTCAAAGGGTCCCAAATGTGACGGCGGACGCTCTATCCAGGCTCACGCCGATAGAGTCAGAATGGTCCCTAGACGCAGGATCATTCTCTTTCATCTCGAGTCAAGTCCCGGAACTGCAGATAGACCTCTTTGCGACAAAGGACAACAAGAAGTTACATCATTACGTGCCCCAGTACGAGGATCCTCTAGCGGAAGCAGTGGACGCTATGTCCCTCGACTGGAACAGATGGTCCAGGATTTACCTGTTCCCTCCGCACAACCTCCTATTGAGGGTCCTCGACAAACTGAAATCTTTCAAGGGGAAAGCGGCAATAGTGGCTCACAAGTGGCCGAACAGCGTTAGGTTCCCTCTGGCATTAGAACTCCAGCTGAAGTTTCTGCCGCTACCGGATTCAGTTTTGACTCAGCGAGTTCAGAAGTCGACTGTCTTCGCTTCATCACAAAAAACCCGGAACCTGCAGCTCATGATTTTCTCTCCCTAGCGGTGAGAAAAAGATTCGGGATATCAAGAGACAGTATAGACCTTTTAGAGGAATATAAGTCCAAATCTACCAGAAGACAATAAGAGTCATCATGGAGGAAGTGAGAGTCCTTTGTCAAGGCAAAGAATCCACAAAATATCTCAACAAACTTCTGTGTATCATTCTTCATCCACCTTCATGGACAAGGTTTAGCAGCCAACACAATATCAACGTGTATGTCCGCCTTGACAAGACCTGTTCTATATGCCTTCTAGGTCGACCTCTCTAATGACATTTTTAACAAAATTCCGAAGGCCTGTGCTAGGCTCAGACCATCAGCACCTCCGGAACCCATTTCATGGTCTCTGGATAAGGTTCTTCATTTTGCTTCAATGATGAATAATGAGGAGTGTGCTTTAAAGGATTTGACCCAAAAAGTTATATTTCTGTTTGCACTCGCTTCGGGGGCTAGAGTTAGTGAAATAGTAGCCCTCTCGAGAGAGGAAGGTCATGTTCAGTTCTTAGATGGGGGAAGAACTGAACCTTTTTCCGGACCCAATGTTTCTTGCCAAGAACGAGCTACCCACCAATAGGTGGGGTCCCTGGAGAATCTGCCCTCTGAAGGAAGATGCATCTCTATGTCCAGTGGAGTGCCTAAAGGTCTATCTTCGTAAAACTTCAGACTTTAAGGCTCAAATTTATCTCTGAAGCAACTAAGAGCGAAAATCCTCTATTTTATTCACAGAGCGGATCCAGATAGTACACCCGCAGGTCATGATCCGAGAAAAGTTGCCTCTTCCATA
>NC_090744.1:72609952-72619952 GCF_036898095.1 Palaemon carinicauda | reverse complement strand
AAAACCGGAGAAACCAACATTTGCTGACAAAGTTAAGGAAAAAAATCTGTTGATAATTATATCACCGAATACAAAAACTAAAATTACTGAAAGAAAACGTGAGGTTGAACCAGAACTTAAAGACATTCCTATACTTAGCACGAGGTCAACTACGAATGGATATGTTGTTGTGAACTTTGCAAATAATATGGTCAGAGAAGAGGCAAACAAAATTCAGACATTGGTGGCTGACACTGAAACGAGAAAAATCGGAAAACTAAAACACAAAATAATGATATGCAATGTATACAATGATGAAGATGATGTAGTAAATGTTTTGATTCAAAGAAATCGCTGCCTGGACCAAATCCAAAATATAGAAGATAAGATAAGTGTACTCCTGAATAAAAATGTTTTAGGGGGGGATCACCCGCCATGTGCTGAAATGTGATCCTGAAGTTGGGAGGGCTATTCATGAATATGGACACAAAGTTTCTTTATGATGGGGTATCTATAACATACGTGATAGGTACCACGTGATCACCTGCTACCACTGTCAGAGGTATGGAAATTTTGAAAAAGATTGCAAGTCTACGAATGAAGATAAAGTCTGCGGGAAATGTTCAGGGTGTGTAATTCACAAGTGTCAAATTGTATAAACTGCTCAAAATTAAACAGACCAAGTGACCACACAGTAAATTCTAGAGACTGCAATGCTTTTGACTTGGAATTGAAAAGACTAGGGGAAAATCCTGATCATGGTTACTAGGACTGTCGTAAACTGTGGCTATGTAAATATACAATCTGTAGGTAATAAGACTGTTCAAATTCGAGAATTGATAAGCGAGAAATATTTAGATATGCTAGCATTATCTGAAACAGGGTTAAATAACTTGGACAAAGCAAAGACTATTGAAATGACAGCCCCCACACATGCCTTCTTTCACATACCGAGAGAAGGTAGGTCTGGAGGTAAAACGACAGTGGAGGTCCTATAGAGAGTGGGCTCCCCTGCTGTATGGGACTGGAAAAGCAGCCATCAAAGTAAGTAAGTAGGTAATGCCTTATTAAAAAAAAAGGCTAGCCTCTCAGCTTCAATGTCTCTGTAAGGCCACTTGTCGGCAATGAAGTGAATGACAACATCAGTAAAGAACAAGAGGAAATTCTTGAAGATCTTCCTTTCTAAGGAGTTCTTCCAGGTGAGCACATTGACGAGTGCCATCTGGAATATGTAGCTCATAACTTCCTGGCTATTTGCTGTTGCACTCCATAAAATGGGAGTAATTGATAATTTCATCAACAGGATCAACACCACCCTTGAAAGTATTTTAGTTAGAGAACCTCAGGATAGGGTAACTACAACCTTTCGTGGGTGCCTTTCCGACGACATTCATGGTTTTCTAGCTCCATATTGTGGATGTTAGTTACCAGTTTTACATGGGTCTCTTCCTTCCAGATGATCACGAGCATATTGCCTCTCATCTGGAAGTACATAACATCCTCGGGAATGCTGATTTTCTAAGGAGTATCAGTGCCTTGGGGCCACGTCTGGGGAGCCACAGTTCCGTGGGTATGCATGCTAATGTCATAAAAGTTTTTTTGAAGAGCTATGGAGTTTTAATTATTGTGCATGTACAAATGGTAACCCTTGTATAGGAGATTGCCGATCAAGTAAACCACAATCCTTGAACCACAATTTGAAGTATTCCAGGATGGAACACACTTCTCAAGGTGATCCAATCTGCCTTGAGGTATGTCAGTGTTATTGCTCATATGAAAGCATATTTCAATTGGCAAAAACATCATTTGATCTTATTAATAATGGCAAAGGTAATAGATCATTCACTGAACAATAATCTCTCCACAATAGTTTTCAAATGACCCTCATAAGGACAACACGGCCTAGATATTCTGCAACACCCTTTGCAGTCACTGGCAACCAGGAATATAGGGATGAATGGGGCATACCTGCAAGATATAGTTTTGTGTATTATTATCATTATTATTATTATTATTATTATTATTATTATTATTATTATTATTATTATTATTATTATTATTATTATTATTATTATTATTACAAACCATGCTGCTACAGTGGTTATAAAAGCAGATTACTACATGCCCGGTGCTCCAATAGGGACAGTAGCCGATTGAGGAAATGATAAATGTAACAAGAAAATAATTATATATATATATATATATATATATATATATATATATATATATATATATATATATATATATATATATATATATATGTACATATATATATATATATATATATATATATATATATATATATATATATATATGTATATATATATATATATATATATATATATATATATATATGTGTGTGTGTGTGTGTGTGTGTGTGTGTGTGTGCGTGTGTGTGTATGTCCTAATTCGTGTATTTAGTTGTCTTGTATATCAAGGTAAATGAACTCAATATTCATGAGTATTCAACAAAAAACTATGTGTCTGCATATTTTGCAATGGCTGCATTTTGATAACAAATGCAGTAGTTAGTTGCCGGTGAGCACTCGAGTTGATAGGTCCCTCATCTGAGAGGGTATTTGTGCAATCTGTACTTACGAACGAACCTTTTATAATAAATGAAGAAAACCTATATGCCGACGTCCCATTATCCGTCTGCACGGGTCATATTGGTGTCAGGTGTAAAAAATACGTCGGTTGTGTCATGAAGTTGTTCTTTGAGCCAGTGAAATAAAAGTTCAAGATGCAGAGATACACAAAGACTAACATAGGAGACACGGCTGCTGCTAAAGATGAGAATGAAGGAGCAGTGGGATATAGCATTCCCGATGCAGAATATAGACAGGAAATTAGAACGCAAGAATCGGAAAATAAGTTATATAATTTACAACAGTTAATAAACAGACTGTTGGTGGAACGAGAACAGGAGCGGCGTGTAAGCACATGGACGAAGTTCAAACGCACACAAGGGAAAGTACACATGCACAGCCGAGTGAAGATACGCAAATTGTAGTTTGAAAGGCCTTTCGATGATCAACGGCCTAAAGAAGGTTTTCAATCAATTGAAGTGTTTTTGAGACTTTGAAGTAGCCACATATGGGTGGTCGGAAAAAGAAAATTTGAGGAGCTTGGGAGGGGGGAGTAATGTCCTAATTCGTGTATGTAGTTGTCTTGTATGTCAAGGTAAATGAACTCAAAGTTCATAAGTATTCCACAAAAACCTGTGTCTGCATGTTTTGCAATGGCTGCATTTTGAAAACGAAGGCAGTAGTTAGTTGCCAGTGAGTACTCGAGTTGATATGTCCCTCATCTGAGAGGGTATTTGCGCAATGTGTACTTAACGAACGAACCTTTTATAATAAATGAAGAAAACCTATATGCCGACGTCTCATTATATATATATATATATATATATATATATATATATATATATATATATATATATATATATATATATATATATATATATATATATATATATATATATATACGTGTGTGTTTGTGTGTGCGTGTAATTAGTAAAAAATATAAGGCACTATAAGATCAGGGAAAACGTTAAAATGGGTTAATCATATGCAAACTATAAAATGCGACTTATGTCAACCTGTTCAACAAAGCAGAGTTTACAAAAAGTTTGAATTTATGAAGTTCCAAGGATTTCACGGCCAGAATAGGAAGACCGTTTCGTAATCTTAGCATTGCTGGAATAAAACTTCTTGAATAGGCCTACTTTGTTGGTAATTCCATATGAAGGAGATGGCAAGAATATTAGAATTAACTGCATACCTAGTACTACATACAGGATGGTACAGTCTGGGAAGATCTGAATGCAAAGGATGACCTGATAATTAATATAGAAGTGTGAGTGTCATTTCTGCATCGCCTACTACTCGTACCAATAACACACATTTACTAACATGGTGGCAACAAATTAGAAATTGGATTCATACAAGGCTACATAGAAGATTGTTGGTTTTTTAGAGTAAGTCTGGAACTGTCACTGCTATACTGAGTGGCTGAGCAACTGTGATATAGAGGGAAGGGACTGTTATTTTTAGATTATAGAGAAATAATATACTTAGTAAGTTTTAGAAGTCACAATCCAGTGCATAAAACGTAATGACAGAAGCCTATTTTAAGTGGAACACGTTTCTCAATAGTCACAAGAAAGTTTTAAGAAATGGCATCACTTGTTAGGTGTTTATCTGATTGTGTTTGGTGTGTTTGCGAAGAACAAAGCTGTCTAGCGAGCACCTTTTTATACCGTGCAGGAAATGATATTTTTTTGGTATCAAAACACTTCCCTTGGATAAAGGCAGATGGAATTGCTATGAGAGAAAGAGAGGGAGGAGCCAGATAATTTATTGCTCATGATTGAAGAGTGTGAGATTGGGATATCACACTACTTTTGGAAATGACCTACTCTACACCATTTGATGCTCTTCCCAATGAACTGAGAAATAAAGTGATGCCATATAACTACACTGAATGTGGCAAAAGGATTCACGACAAGATTGTATTTTCAGCTAGACGCAAGCTCCATAAGTTGCTATTTCAGGAATCATGTATAGGAATTAGCTGGTGGAAGTAGAAAATCTATTGAGAAAGTGGACAAAGGTCACCAAAAGAACAAATTGAAAAAGGGAGAACAGAAGAACTCAGCGAAAAAAAATTGAGACAAAGAATGCAGTAGAGCCGCAAAATTAAAAGATGGTTAAAAACTGCAAATTTTGTAGACAAAATCATGGTTTTGGCAAGGATAAATGTCCTGCATATGGCCAAGTATGCAAATGCTGCCAAAAAAAAGGACACTTTGGTGTAAAATGTAAAACACCAAAGGTACAGACAGTAGTGAATGAAGACAGAAGCAACAAGAAAAAGTAGCTGTCAGCTGTGAAACGAAACAGTTGCTCAAGACATATGCAATGATGAGAGACAATGACTGCAATGCTCAACTCTATTAACATAATATATGTCCACAGATACGAAGCAAAGAAAAATATAGGTAGAACTCTAACTAACCAGTCCTAAGACTAAGGAAGATCATACAGTGTTATTTTGTGTTGTCAGTATTCACCTGTAATCACTTTGACGTGGATACCTATAAGAAAATGGAATTTGTGGCAATAAATGACAAAACTTTCCAAATTGCTGGCATCAAAGCAAATGATGAGCTAAGGGATCTTGGTAAAGTGATTTTGACTGTCAACCTGACAGTGACCCCAAAGGTACTTTCTTAAAGGAATATCCCTATTTCTATACAGTTCCAGTAGAAGAATCAATCAAATTGGTTCCCAAATGGCAGTTGCTAGAAAGCCAAATGGGAAAATAAGAGTTTGTGTTGACCCCTAACCACTGACTACAGCTCTATAGTGAGAACACTACTACCTACTACTTTTCAACGATCTTCTACCAAAGCTATTAAGTGGGAAGGTTTTAACAAAGTAGGATGTAAAAGAAGCATTTTGGTACGAAAAACTTGATAATGAATCTCAAAACTAACAACAATGATAACAGTGGAAGATTTCAATAAACATGGCATTCATATGGTCTAAAAGTATCAAACAAGTTATTTCAAAGGAAACTTCATCATGTTCATTTACATTGTGTTGCCAGTGTAGCTGATGAAATTGTTGTGCTAGACGTGGAAGCACCAATGAAGACACTAAAAAACAATAATGCAGTGAATCTTGCCAATCTGCTACAAGCTTCAAGGAGAAACACATTGTCATGAACCAAGAGAAATTGCACCTAAAACAGAGTGAAATTAGTTTTCTTTGGCACAGTTTGACAAAGGAGGATATCAATGCCAGCGAGGAAAAAGTTTGGGCTATTAGAGAAAGGCTGAATCCAGAAGATATCACCATAGTTCGTTTCCTCTGTGATATGGTACAGTATCAAGCGCATTTCACTCCAAACCTTGATAAGGACCTAGAGCCAATCTATAAGTTGCTAATGAACCACTTTAATATTCTTTGCTCTGAGGAATGTGAACAAACTTTGAAATAACTAAACCAGAAGATGTGCTACTCACCTGTACTTGCAATTTACGATTCTGACAAGGAACTAGTTCCCCAAGTAGAAAGTTCAAAGAAGGGCACAGGAGCTGTACTACTCCAGGATGGGAGGCCAATGGAATATGCTTCATGAAATCTTCGATTCAACGAACATGGATGTTCTCAGCTTGAAAAAAAAAAACCTCTGGCAATATTATTTGGGTTAGCAAAGTTTGTTTAGTATACCTTTTAAAAGAGGTGATAATACATAATGACCATGAACACCTTCAAGTTATTTTGTCAAAACTACTGAGTCAGGCAACAGAGCGACCTCAGTCAATAATGCTAAGGACTGTTTCCTATGTTTATGAGTTTGTATCGATTCAAGAAGAGAAGCTATATCTGGCAGATGCACTAAGTCGAGCTTACTTGGAAGTGCCGGGTGATACGCTAGATAAAAAAAATCTCCTCATTTGCACCTCAAGATGTGCCTGACAAGAGGATGGAAGAATTCCATGAGTCAAGTGCAATTAATCTGCTATCTCAAAAACTGACAGATTATGTCCCACATGGTTGACCTGAGTTCAGACATGAAATAGCAGATTAAACCAAAATTTTCCTAGATATTCGAGAAACATCAGCATATGAAAACGATATGATATATAAAAGTGAAAGGGTCTGCATACCAAAAGTTATCGTCCAGCGATTGAAAACGTAAAACCTGCTTCTCACATTGCTTCAGAACAAACATAAGTTGAGTAAGAGAAACTTTATGGCCCTGGAATGATCAGAGAAGTTGAAACAATGGCAAATTAGAGCCAGCTAACAAGAAAGGGTCATTCATCACATATGATTTAGCATGTAAAACCCTAGGAGAAGATTGAATTTGATTAATTTGAGTTTGAGGGACGTGACTATCTAATGGTTAAAGACTTTTACACCTATTTCATCGAGTACAAGTAACTGAACTCTCCAACAACGAGAAATGTTACTCATGGAATTGAAAAAATGTGTGCTAGATTTGGAGAACCTGAAACTTTGGTGAGCGACAATGGTTCACAGAAAACTTTTCCTAAATTCCAGAACTTCATCAAAGAAGGGAAGATTGGCTACCAAAACGTCATCACCTTATCGCCAGCAAGGCAATGGAAAGACCGGTGCTGATGTAAAAATAGTTAAAATATTAATGAACAAATGTTTCAAAGAAGATTCGAACCTACATCTTGTACTACTTGAACAAAGAAATCTAGCTGAATTGATATTTGGCAGGAGAATTATGACTCAACTTTCTATGAAATAGATGAAAGAGGAGATAAGCGACCCTAGGATGTAGCAAAATTTAACAATAGAGAAGTGATAGAACAAGGGAGCTAAAGAGCTAACAGGACTTTGCATTAATCAGTGCGTGTCCTGAAAAAAAATGGCAATATTGAGAGATTTTAGAAAGCATAAAACAGCTAGATGAAAGAGAATTTCTCATCCAAGGCCAGGATGGAGGAACTTACGTTATAAACCAAATTTGAGACCAAGATCTAGAACATTTGAACCAGAATGCGACCAATATCTCTACCAGGATCAAGGTCATCTCCAGCATACTAACAAATACCAGAATACCTGAAATAAAACTGATATACCTAACAAGACAACCCACAGTGAACTGGATCATTACCCCAACAAACATAATGCTCATCACCACAGTAAAACCAATCAATCTAGATGTCTAAGGCAGAGAAGTCCGAGGAACCTAAAACCTGCAAGACAACCAGAAAAACCTGACTGTAGAACAACTTCAAAAGATAGGCTAAAGGTAATTAACTGTTCCCTAGTTTGCAATTTGCCTTTTGTAAAGGACTTGGAGTATGTGATACCCTTCTTAAAGATATCCAATACAGTACAGAAATCCCTATGATTGCCCTTGGTTTGAGTGCGGCTTTTGAGCTAATGAACTGAGAAATAAAGAGAGGGTGGGTCTTATTTTAGCATCATTATGGAATTTTTAGATAATATATTGCAAAGAGCTGTTGTTGATGGGCACCATAGTAAGTATGGGAGTGGTATCTCTGATGTACTTCAGGGTAGTGTTCTTGGCACATTACTTTTCATACTATATGCACATGTGGTTTGCTTGGCCCAGAAAACAAGCTCATTGCATATGTAGATAATGCTACTCTCTTTGCATCAATTCCATCTCTTGAATATAGATCTGTGGTTGCTGAATTCCTTAATAGAGATATAGCTAAAATTAGTTGAATCCCAACAAAACTCAAATTATGACAGTAAGTAGGTCAAAGACTATAGCCCCTCAGCGTCCAGATCTCAGCATTGATAAATTTTAGGTGTGATTCTTGACAGAAAATTTGCTTTTGAGAAACATATTAGGTTTGTATCTTCTTAAATTTCATAAAAAAATTGTCTTATTGAGAAAATCTTATAGATTTGTAGATTTTCGGTGATCAATCTATTCTGAAGAAGTGGTTCAATTATTTAATTTTACCATAATTTGAGTATTGTACTCCTCTCTAGTCCTCAGCTGCTGATTCACATCCTAATTTGTTGGGCAGAATATATGGTCCATTATATTTCTTATTCTTGATATAGATATTAATCTCTGTCCCCGATTTTTCATAATTCTTACTATCATTTGCGTTCAGATCTTCCCGGACAGTACCATCCTGTTCGTAATACTAGACATGCAGTTAATTCTAATAGTCATGCCTTCTCCATCCTGAGGTTCAATACTACACAGTATTCTAGAAGTTTAATTCCAGCTGTGATCAAGGTAATTGAATCGGTAGAACTTCAAAAGTTCAAACTTGCAGTAAATGTTTCTATGTTAAACAAGCGGACATAAATATATTTTTATGGTTTATATATGAAAGATCTGCTTTGATTTATTTCAATTGTTCATTACTTCTCCTTAAGTTTATTTATTTCCTTATTTCTTTCCCTCACAGGGCTATTTTTTCCCTTTTTGGAGCCATTGGTCTTATACCATCCTGCTTTTCCAAGTACAGTTGTAGCTTAGCTAGTAATGAAAGTAACAATAATGGGAATGAAATCCCTCAGTAAAACTGAAAGGCTATATCTAGACAGTGACTGATCAAAATTAACTTATATAAATGATCAAGTCTAGTGTAATCTAAATGTCTTATTTAAATGACAAAACTTTTTTTTAAACTTAGATTTTTATCTTGCTTAACAAGACGTTTGATGTTAATTATAAGATAGAGCGTTTATCTTAAGAAAAAAAGGATGTGGAAGATCTACGTATGTACTGTGCACAGATGTGCTGGATTTTTCCATAACTGCGGTGACCCTTTCGGTCGATCATTTGTTTACATGCACAGTATAAAGGTCAACAGGATTCTAGTATGTTCTCTATGTTGGTATATAAGTCTGATAACTGGGAAGGCCTGTAGTTCTGCTCTGTTCTGCGTAGTCAATCAACATGTTAGTTTTATTCACGTAGTGCTATCTTTATATTTGCTGATATATTTTAGAAGACTGTCTCTCAAGACATAATAAACCATTGATTGTGTCTTTTCTACATCGCCTACCTCTTATGCCAATAACCCCCATTTATTAACAGAAGGATAAAGTTTGTCACAATTTGTCAACTACGTGAAAGATCGTTGGTGACCGATTCACGCCGATTGCTGGTTTGACCTATCCTGCAAATGTTCTACTGTTATCCATTTTCTATATCGTTGCTGGTTAGGCTCAGTATCTGCGCGCACTCAGATGCAAATCTCATTTTCCTTATATGATGCTTCGATTTTGAACGAGTATTTTAGAGGAAAATCAAGTCACTTACTGTACTGTTACATAAACTGGTGACGCTAAAGCGCGTCATTGGATCCCTGAGGAATAAATATATCATCTTCTCTTATTTGATTTCCTCAAACAAGGGGAGTTACACCTTTTAGTGTCCCTTTCATCGCTCACTGTATATCATACTATAGAATTTTTATAATGTCCTTTCAGTCCTCTGTTGCTTTGCTGTCAGTATTTTAGTTTTGTTTTCT
>NC_090744.1:72547452-72602452 GCF_036898095.1 Palaemon carinicauda | reverse complement strand
TGTGTGTGTGTGTGTGTATATATGTATGTTTCTGTGTGCTACTTTTAATACAAGTTTTGTTAAAAGATTATTAATTTCTTCTTTTCTTGTATTGAAAACAGCACAAGAGATAGGTACAAGAGCTCCTAAACAAGATAAAGAAAAACTATCAGGAAAGACCAAAATCCAAATAAAGAAAATATTCATAATGAGGGTAAAACCCAAGAGAGATGAAATAGAATTATTAAAACTATCCAAAACAATAAACAAACTAAAAACCAAAAATATTCGTAAACACAACCAGACCAAAATAGAGGAAACACTAAAAAAAGGGAAAAAACATTAAATTGATGATAAGAAGCCTTGGAGCTGGGCACTAACAGATTTTTGCTTTAAAGTATGAAAATGTAAATATTATCCACAATAGAAATAGAGTGATAAAAATTGCAGAGTATTTTTCTACAATTCTGTGCAGTAGTGATATAAGAAACAACTTCAATAGAAATAATGAAACACCTGAGCCATTACTAAAAGTAACAGAAGGAGAAGAAAAGAAAGCATTAAAAGGCATGAAAAGAGTCAAACCAGCAGGAGAAGATGGCCTAACAATTCATTTAATAACAATTCACAAAGAGGGAGACATAAAAGACCTGAAAAATTACCACCCAACCAGTTTGATCTACGTGATATATGAAGTATTTACAAAGATCATATTAGGCTGAATAGAAAAACAGCTAGACTTTAATCAACCACGAGAGAAGGCAGGCTTTAGAAGTGGCTATTCAACAAGTAACCATATCCATGTAATTAACCAACTAATGGAAAAATCAACAGAGTATGACAAGCCACTATGTATGGCATTTATAGACTATGAGAAAGTTTTTAATTCTTGCAAGACATCAGCAATAACGAAAGCCCTCCAAAAACAAAGAACAAAAGACTCTTATGTTAGAAGACTTGAATACATCTATCTACACAGGATGTACAGCAACCGTAAAACTACATAAAGATAGTGAGAAAAATCCGATTGAGAAATAAGTTAGATAGGGAGACTGCATCTCTCCAAAGTTAATCACAGCATACCTGCAAGGAGTTTTTCAGAATTTACATTGGTAAAATGTAGGACTTAATATTAATGGGGAATACCTCAACAACTTAAGAATTGCAGATGACAAAGTTATATTTAGTGAATCATGGGAAGAATCACAAAAGATGATAGAAGATTTTAATAGAGAAAGCAGAAATGAAAGACTGAAAATGGATATGAGTAAAACTAAGACAATGTTCAATAGAAAGGCAGAGACAACAAATAATAGTTATAGACGAGCCTCTAGAGATTGTTAATGAAAATATATACTTAGAACAGACAGTAAGTGTTTCCCCAGGATATGAGACCGAAAGTAAAAGAAGGATAAGCCTAAGATGGAGAGATTCTGGTAAACAAATTGAGATTATGAAAATTAAAATGCCACTTTCTCTAAAATAAAGAGTGTTTAATGAGATGGTCCTACCAGTATCAATTTATGCATCAGAAACTTGGAGCCTTACCATAGCCTTAGAACATAAGCTAGTAACAACTCAGGTAGCTATGTAAAGAATAATGATGGGAATGACACTAAGAGACAGAAAAAAAAAAAAACATGGATAAGAGAACAAACAAAAATAGAGGATATTCTAACATTATGTAAGAAAAAAAAATGACATGGGCAGTACTTATACAGTAATGAGAATGGCTGACAATAGATTTACTTTAAAAATAACAGAAAGGGTCAATAGAGATTACAAAAGAACCAGGGAAAGGAAAACAAGACGATGGATTGACGAACTAAGAAAGTTTGCAGGCGGGAACTGGCACAGAAAGACCATATACAGACGCAAGTGGAAAGACATGTCTGAGGCCTTTGTTCTGCAGTGGCCTAGTAATGGCTGATGATGATGATAAATGTATGCATGTATACACACACACACACACACACACACACACATATATATATATATATATATATATATATATATATATATATATATATATATATATATATATATATATATGTGTGTGTGTGTGTGTGTGTGTGTGTGTGTGTGTGTGTGTTTATATAAGTAGATTAACAAAGCACTAAGTATGGCATTTATAGACTATGAGAAAGCTTTTGATTCTTGTAGAACTTAATGAAAGCTTTCAAAGACAAGGAAGAGATAGATTTTATTTTGAAGCACTCGGGGATATCTATAACGGAAGTACAGCAATCCTAAAACTACATAAAGACTGAGATACGGAGACCCCATCCTTTCTAATTCAACTGCAGCATGCCTACTAGAAGTTTTTAAAAATTCAGATTGAAAAAAAAAAATGTAGGAATTAACATTAACGGGAAATAACTCAACAACGTTCGGTCCTTACCCCAACTCTCTCTCTCTCTCTCTCTCTCTCTCTCTCTCTCTCTCTCTCTCTCTCTCTCTCTCTCTCTCTCTCTCTCGGGAAATAACTCAACAACGTTCGGTCCTTACCCCAACTCTCTCTCTCTCTCTCTCTCTCTCTCTCTCTCTCTCTCTCTCTCTCTCTCTCTCTCTCTCTCTCGGGAAATAACTCAACAACGTTCGGTCCTTACCCCAACTCTCTCTCTCTCTCTCTCTCTCTCTCTCTCTCTCTCTCTCTCTCTCTCTCTCTCTCTCTCTCTCTCTCTCTCTCTCTCTCTTATATAAGCCTAAAGCCCATCTCTGAAAAACTTCATGCCACATTGCAAAGTCTAATGGATGTTGTCGTAGCCATTCAGAGTTTTCTCTTTTAGACGTCACTTTTAATCAGCAAATTGCACACGACTCTCATTTATGACTTCAAGTTTTTCTGCAGAAAGATGACAGGAGATTTCCTATCAAAATTTCAAGGAATGGGAAAAGTAAGTAAAAGTATTTCATTAATGGCCAATGTTTACCTGTTTAGGGTTACCTACCAAAAATAACTTTTGAGAATGAGATGTATTTCAACAGCTTTTAACTGATGTATTATAATATTGATCATGTAATGTTAATCCTCTTTTTGTATAAAAGATATGAAATATACTTTTCGTATATTATTTGTTCAAATTTCGTTTTGAAATCCAGAAGAAAGTTTGAAACCAAGTAATTTAATTGAACGTAAAATTATATCCATTAGGAATTATTTGAAGCAAAATGATGCTGTTTTATTTTAATTTCCTGGACGTTAAGTGTTATATGGTAATTATACTTCTTTTTATTAATTCAAATAATTCATTATATTAGAAAAAAAGAAAACAGTTGTATGAATACGTCGGCAACCACAAATCTGAGTTCAAGCTTTGCTAAATGGTTGATAGATTTCACGGGTAACATCACAACTCCTCTGTCCCTGTGAACTAAGGAACTGACGTTGGGTGGCCATTGGCTACCTGAGCGGAGAGGGGTCTCACACGTCAATCATTTGTGTATTTGTTTGTACCGCACGCGTATCACACGCTCGTACACTGTAACGGTATTTCTGTTTCTTGTATATTGTCATTATCGCTCTCCCCTCGCAAAGATATCTAGTTTCTGCATGTATGTACTTGTATCAATCTATTTGAATTTTTTGTGACCTTCCTGCACTGAAACTGTAGTTATAAAAGCTCGCTGTCTGCTGAAAAAAGTTAAATGTAATTACTCCGTCTCTCAGTTACCACCTACATGTGCATCCACACATTGGTGACCAACAGAGTATTTAGCTCCCTCCTGCTTCCCCTTCACTTCTAGATCTTATTTTTGATGATGCCGCCGTCAGACCATGACTCTACTATCAACGCCACACCGCTGAAACTATCGTCCTTAAATCCAGTTTCGCATCAAGGGCGTGACTCAGTCAAGTACCAAAGCAGAATATGTTCTCTCAACAATCCCGAGGATACTTTCCCAGAATTCTCCTATTGGCTGTGTGAGAAGGGAGACACTCCAATAACATACGACACCCTCAAATCATACCTCCTGGATCAGTAGTCACCATTGCCAGCTCTCTCAACAACCGTTGGTGGACCAAAAGGCTTTGCTCGCCCTCAAAATAATGACCAGCATAACTCGCCTGAAACCTTTCGCAGACGGCTCTCCTCAAGAAGTGAGTATACGTACTGCCCTTTGGGTACAGCACCTACCTGAACCAGTACGTGCTGCAATCCCTGATGTTGATATTTTGCCCATGAGGGACCTGATGACTAAAGTTGACGCCCTTATGGACAGGCACTTTACCACCTTCCAGATCTCAACCCCTGACAAAGTGGACACCTACCCAACATCGACAAAAGATGACATGAATGGAGCAGGACACAGATGCCCTCCCAGTGACGTTCCAGAGCGGCGACAAAGCCTCCCACCACCCACATATACCACCCCTAGCCCCAACCAACGACCTCACCAGCCACATCCTGATGCCCATTGGCAGCAGTTATGCTACTACAACTCCAAATTCGGGGCTGCTATGAAGAAATTGGCGAATGGTTGTCGGTGGCTAGTCTTTTCTTTTTACAAAACGCAGGTATAGGAGCGCGATTTTTGGTAGACATGAGACACTGTTCTCTTCTTCCAAGGCCACTCTCAAGGACACAACAGAGTCTGTCTTAGTCTACCCACATCCACCTGGAAGCTGCCAATGGATATGCAATACCCACCCATGGTTATGAAACCCTCTCATTATCGTTTAGAAGCACCAAATATATGGGAAATTTCTCGTTGCTGACATTCCATTGCAAATCCTCAGTGTGAATTTCCTGTCACATTTCCACCTCATGGTCAATGTAGGTCACAGACAGTTAGTCAATGTGGATTCATACTCCTAGACGCCTCTTCAACGTGCCCCCTCACACCTCGCTCTCCACATCAGTGCACCCTAGGATGCCTGCGCCCACCTCCTCACATCGTACCCGGAGGTTTTCCATGCAGAACTTTGTCAAATGGTCATGGTTCCTGTGAAATACGGTATTTATCACCATATCAAGACAATGGTGCCCCCTGTGTTTGCCAAATTCAGATGTCTGGCACCGGATGGTTTGGTAGCAACTAAACAAAAGTTCGCTGAAATTGAAGAAAATGCGACTTTGGCTAAAGACCTCAAGCCCATGACTGTCACACTTACATATATTACTGAAGAAATATGTCTTTCTGCATCAGTTTGGGACTTATAGGGGCCTGAACGTGCAGACCGAACCATACCACTAACCCCGCCAAACATCACTACCATGACCTCCTACTTGTACAAAGCAAAGGTTTTCTCCACGCTCGACCTCCTGAATGAGTATTATCAGGAGCCCATGAACCTACAAGACATCCCCAAGATTGCCATCACCACCCCTTTTGGTATATACACCTTCAATTACTCCTGTTTTGCCCCTCGTACTACTGGGGCCACTTTTTAGTGACTCATGGATGGTATTTTAGAAGACCTCCCTCTCTGTGTATGTTACATGGACATCAAACTTGTGTTCTCTTCCTCCAAAGAGAAACATCTACATCATCTACGAATCATGCTCGACCACCTACAACAGAACGGTCTTGTAGTTTGATATGACAAGTGTACCTTTTGTCGCCAATGAAGTATCGTTCTCGAGGCATCACATCACTCCTGAAGGAGTCCAACCCCTCCCTGAGAAGGTAACAGCCATTCAGAACTTCCCAATGCCCTCGACCATCAAAGAAGTGGAAAAATTCTTGGGCATGATCAACTATTATCACAGTTTCTGCTAGCCATTACTGCTGCCCTTGGCCCCATCTATGCCTCCCTCAAGGCCAAGCCAAAACACCTGATATGAGGTCCCCTTCAAGAAGTGGCCTTTTGCAATGCAAAGAATACCCTATCAAGAACTACTGCTTTCACTTTTCCGGTGCTACATACAGCTCTCCTTCTCTCCACCAATGCCAGCATCGTCAATATTGGGAGTCCTCAAACAGGTGGTCAAGGGCTTGCCCTACTCGTTGGCCTTCATCAGTAGGAAACTATCAAAAGTAGAATCCGACAACTCTACCTTCAACCGCAAATTGCTGGCTGTGCACTTGGCTGTCTGTCACTTTCGCCACTTCTTGGAAGATAGCCCATCTTCATTCGCACGGACCATATGCCTTTGATGCATATCTTCACTCGACAGTCTGACGCTTGGTTCACCCATCAACACCGACATCGCTCAGAGTACCGTGCATGTAGGACATCCTGCACATCTCTTCGTTGCTAGGGCATCCTTCTGTACGACTCCAACCCCACACTCCTCTGTGACGTCAGTACTGGTAGACCTGGACCACAGATACTTCCTCCCATGTGCAGACAGGTGTTGGATATCATTCATAGCCTTTCCCATCCCTCACGCCATTCTACCCCACAGCTTCTGAAGACAAAGTTCATTTGCTCGGCATTACTAAGGATGCTAAGGATTGGTTCTGCGCTTGTACCAAAGCTCAAAAGTACATTGTCATACTGATTCCGGAGTGGGCAGCTTTCATCAACCTCAGCAGCACTTTGCCTACATTCACAGTGATGTTGTAGGTCCCCTACCGACATCGCAAGTACATCGTTACCTGTTTACCTTCATCAACCACTCCACTTGTTGGCTTGAAGCCATTCCCATGGAAATTGCAAAGTCCGCCTCGTTTACATTTGCCTCACTCTCAGGATGGATAGAAAGATTTGGTATCCCCAATCATATTACTTCTGACATGGCTACCGCTTTCATCAAGCAATTGTGGACATCATTAGCTAATCTCGTGGGTATCACCCTGTATCAAAAAACTGCATAAAACCCTTCAGCCAACAATATGGTTGAACATTTTTACCGAACCCTCAAAGCAGCTTTGATGCCCCACTGCAATGACTCAAACTGGTTTACCCAGCTTTCCTGGGACCTCCTGGGTCTAACAACCACGCCTAAAGATGCCCTGGATGTCTCAGCAGCTGAAATGGTGTATGGCCACCCATTGGTCATCCCTGCTGATTTTTTTCCGTTTGCAACCCCTTCCGACAATTTCCAGCTCTTATGTCATGTTGTGAGAAAATTTACTCCATGCCAGACTTACAAGCACCTGGCTAAGCAACACATACCGATAGATCTGGACTCACCAACACATGTGTTTTGTGCAACTACAGTAGCAAGCTACCGTTATCGCCCCCTTACAAGGGCCCTTTCCATGTGATCCGTCGTACGCCCAAAATATTCCTCCGCAACATGTGTTGAAAAGTAGACTAGGTCTCTATTGATTGCCTAAACCAGCATATCTCCTGCCAGAGGACCAACCTATAGTACACCTCTCAAGAGCAGAGGTCCCTATTTCACATGTATACTGTTTTAAAGGGGGAGCCATGTACCACACTCCTATCACACACTTGAACTCTGTAACGATATATATATATATATTCTATATATATATATATATATATATATATATATATATATATATATATATATATATATATATATATATATATATATATATATATATATATATATATATATATATATATATTGTTGTTATCAAACTCCTCTCACACTGATAACTTGTTTCTGCATGAATATACTCGTATCAATCCTTTTGAATTTTTTGTGACCTTCTTTCACTGAAACTATTGTTATAAAAGCACACTCTGCTGAAATAAAGTTAGATGCAATTATGCCTTCTCTCAGTTTCCACCTACTGGTGCATCCGCACATGTACAACTTTAGGACATTGTGTGATGGTGCAATGACATTTCCCATGCCTCTGCTGCTAATAAACGACCTTTAAGATAAAGAACATTTATTGATTCAACAGAAAATTCAATGAAACGCACCAACTTCATTATGTAGTAAAAAATTATCATTTCAAAGAATAAGTAATGACTGTGTATATTAGAAGAATCTGGTCAGTATCTATACAAATTAAATACTTCAACAATATTTAGAATATACTTGTTGTTTTAGATTGCCTGGCCCTTACGGCAGGAGTAGGCTCTTGCATACTTGCTGCCCGTAGGTGTTGATTGGTTTCTTAGGTTTATAGGTGTTTTAGGTTATGGATAATCTGCAACTTTTACTTGTAGGTGGTTTGGGGTAGGATGTGGGTTAGGGATAATCAGCAACTTTTATTTGTCGGTGATTTAGAATGGGATGTGGGACAGGGATAATCAGCAGCTTGCTTTTCTTGTTTAAGAGGCTCCCCAGCCTTTTTTGGTCATAGGAAAGGAAGAAGGTGACCGAGGGGAGGAGGTATCCTCCCCAAAAGAGCCCACTAGCTCCCGTCGTTTAGTTGGAGAGAAAGAGGTACAGCAATGAGTCCCGATATGTAGAAGGGCTCGGGAAGGAGTTGAGAAAAACTTAGTCAGAGATATTGATATAGAAGAAGTAAAAAAACTTCCTTAGTAGCTTGAGCTTAAGTTTTTAGGATGAGCAATAGTAGAAAGTTTCAGCTGAGTAGGAGACAGCTGAAAATGAAAAATTGCTTATTGGATGTGAGTGGTAAGGAAAGGGTGGAATAAACATTCCTGCACCTGAAAATTCTATAAATTTTAATTATCTATTATGATCTTTGAGACGTCTACAAGGATTCAGATTTAATATTTAGTTGGGAAAGATTCCTGAACTTCAATAAAGAGAGAAGAGTGATTGCAAATGGAGGGGCTAAAGGGAAGTTAAGCATAGTTTAAGTTAGGTTACTTAAGTTCAAACTGGTGTTGGTAATACGTTATATAGGGGGAGGGCAGCTGCGGAGAAAAGCTAAAAATATATTAACATTCACAATAATGTGTTTTACAATTGCTGTCGCTGTTACAGGAATGTTGAGGTTGAAATCCTTTCTTAATAGGCTCGTTTTTTTATCGATCTTCTGGAATCTTTTGGAAGTTGCTAAGTGTCATATAAAGGCAGCCCCAGAGTTGCATAGATCAGATAGAGAATTCCAGACATAAATCATAGCCATTTCCCCCTCTCTCTCATAAGCAATGCAATGTATTGTTTTAAAAGTGTTCAGTGAAATCTTAAAATTTTGGTGTGACGGGTTTTTGTAAACATAATGAGTGCTTATAAAAATTTGCTTAGATTTTTTGTAACTGGCCTTGTAGTAAGGGGAAAGGTATTTTTATCGTGATCTGGTTATCTATTTTCACTAAGTATGAAACTTAAATATAGTATTCAGATTTAATTTCAAGTGAAACAAGTGATTGCATAATTTTCATAAGTATTATTTCTTTTGTCTTAGTCTAAGGTTTCTTCAGATATAATATTCCAAGTCAAGTGATTATATAATTTTAAGATTGTAACATTTTGGTCTTGATCTAAGCTTTATTCAGACTTAATATTTTGAGGTATTTATTTTGTTTTTATGTAAATTCTTTCAAAGTGTTGTAATTTATATAGAATATATCAATTTTGGTAAAGAGTGTATTATTCCAATCCCAGTGTTTCAATTAGTATTCGCTCGTACCCCTGTTAAAGGAAGGAGTATCAAAAAGGGAAAAGGAGCTTGCTGCAAGTGTACCAGATGACCCCTGAATATTGTAATGAAAGATTCCACAGTTTGAGGAGAGACGAGAAAATTACTTTCCTGGATTACGCTTACAATGCACAACGTTTTAAGTGTTACTTTTTTTTTCATTAATTGTGAAAATTAAATATTTTTCATAAATTAATTTCCAGTGAGCAAGTGATCGTATAATTTATCATAGAGTTTCATTTTTTTCTTAGCCCAAGGTTTAGTTCAGATTTAATATTTGAAGTGATTTTTTTTGGTGTTAATTCTTTCAAAGTGTAACATTTTATAGAATTTATTCATTTTTGTAAAGTGTGTATCATTTCAATCACCAATATTTTTTCTCAGTGCTTTGCTCGTATTCCCTGACTAAGAACCGAAGTAAGAGTTTGGTTAAGAATAGTTCTCATAAATAATCACCTACTTTTGTTTTGAGTAACGTAAGAGACCTTTGTATATTCAGTGTTCATATATATTGCCGTCTGGGAGTTGCATAATTTCTCAGAGCTCTGGTATTATTTTTTCAAGTGTTACAGACTTATGTAATATAATCAGGTGAGCTTGGAGCTCGGGAATTTGCATGATTCGCCAGCCGTAGTTTTATATATATATATATATATATATATATATATATATATATATATATATATATATATATATATATATATATATATATATATATATATATATATATATATATATATATTGTTTTGCTAAATTAAAGACATTTTAATAACCCTTTACCTTTTATGACCATTGCAGTATTATCAAGTTTATAAAGTACTTATCTGTTTGTGAGGTTCTCATCTTCATACCTTATCACCATAGTTTAAAACTAAAAACAAATAATATAATTATCAATTAAAACATGAGATAAATGTCTTCTATAAACTAGAAATTAGGCAAAATTAAAAATATAAGCGTCGTTGAAAATCTCAAGATAAAATAGGAACTAAAAAACAAAAGATAGATGTAATAAATCGTAGGTAAAAACAAAGTATGCTTAAAAAACTGATAGCCCTAACTTGATCGATATAGCAATGATTTTATACATAGATAGGAATCAATATCGATAGTATTTTTTTGGTATATTCATCATGAAAGCCGATGTCAGGATGCCAGATAACTGATAGTCAATCAATCAATCAATCAACCCTACCGGTATTTTATGATACACATTTTTTTTACAAATTGTAATTGGTCACATAAAAATCGTCCCAAAAATATGATTTTGTTGTTGCTACAATAAGCTGTCAGATGTCAGGAAATCACATCTAAAGGGGCTTCATCACAAAGAAAAAAAAAAAAAGACGCACCTGCACCCCTGATGAATCGATACTAATTATTATCATTGATAATTGAGTTAATAATTCAAGGTATTTGTGGTTGGAGTCCTGAAGTAAATTATTAAAAAAGATGCATATTACGAGGACAAATAACTGAAAAACGATGTTAGATTGAGATTTTTTCAAATCTCCATCGGAAGAAAATTAGGATAAATCTTGTTTATGGAGAAATATTTCTAAGAAGTCGTTAAAATGTCAACTTAAACGACTATCTCATTGAAAACCTAGATTTAGAACTTAATTCTAGGATGTTATATTGTCTACGAAGCATTTTTAATATCTCTATAAATGTGATTAATAGTTACCCTTTATCATCTTCCTTCTTCCATTGTAAAAGGCTAGAGGGGAAACCTTTTATGATCTACCCTTTCAAATTTTTCCTTTTTGCACCTGCTTGTCAATCCAATCGTTTTTTTTTTTTTTTTTTTCTTACTTATAGCAGACATCTATCTTCGGGATGTATATCAACTAGATATTCATTTATGATTTATGCTTCTGGGTGAGCAAGGATTCGAACCTATGCCCAGCCAGAAGCATTTATCAAAAAGGAATTTCCAGTGGATATACATTCACAAAGGTAGAATTCGATATTAAATGCTACTGTGGATGATATTTACATTCATTGTAAGGACATCGCTCCCTCCGTCGACCAGCATTCTCATCGAATTCTCCATCTCATTTAAATTCTCTTTTCGCCACACTGTGGTTCACTGTCTATATTTATTCCGCTCCCTCAGAGCTACAATTTTATGTATTTATCATTTTGCTACCTATTTCTATTGACTTGTATTTCAAGTATTTGTATGTGTGAAAAAACACACATATTGTGGCGGTTAGTTCAAGCCAGACTGGCGCCTGCGCGCATGCTACTTTTCCGTCCGCACCTTGTATTATATTCTCGCACATGTTTGAATAAACCTTCAGTTGTTGTTGGTGATAGCTCGTCTCACTGTCCTTACATCATTAAAATCCTGAGAGTTAGTGATAGCTATTCATCATAAATAACCAATCGTTGCAAATTCGCTAATCAGCTATCATCGTGGAGATTTATTAATATCAAGTATATGAACAGATTCCAGAATTCGACAGGAATATATATAGTAAACTTGTAATAAACTTACATCTTTGTTGATAGCTGACTTAGTAAAAAGGCACAGCTGGTATTGTTTTGACTAAGAGTCGTAGGTTCGAATCTTTTCCCAGCCAAAATCATTTATCATAAATGAATTTCCAGTGGATATGCATTCACAAAGGAAGAATTCGATATTGAATGCGAATGTGGTTGATATTTACATTCCTTAAAATCACGAGTGTTAATGATATTGTGACGAGCCGAGTGAGGGTTGTGAACTCAAAGGCAGGATGCAATCAACTGAGTTATATTGTTATAGAACACTCTCCTTTATATACAAAACCTCAAGGCAACAGGACATAACAAGTTAACAAGACAGACAATGTTACAGAGGAAACAGCAGACATGAATTTTCATGTTCGTTTAGTGCGAGGGAAGAGCGAAGATACAAGCATAATATATGCAAAAGGAATTATGTACAATTGTGTGACACACGGTTAGTACAATATATATTTATCATAGATAAACAATTGTTGCAGACTCACTTAGCTATCATGGTGATGGTTTGATTTCAGATCTAAGAACAGATACCTGAATTCAACAAGTATATATACAGTGGACTTGAAATGAGCTTATATCTCTCTTGATAGCTCGATTAGTAAAGAGTCTCTACTAGCATCGTTTCCACTAAGAGTCATAGGTTCGAATCCTTGCACAACCAGAAGCATTTATCAGGAAAGAATTTCCAGTGGAAATGCATTTACAAAGGTAGAATTCGATATTAAATGCCATTGTGGTAGATTGATTAGAATCCCGAGTGTTAGTGATAGACATTCATCCTAAATAACCACGCGTTGCAAACTCACTAATCAGCTATTATGGTTAAGATGGGTTGATTTTAAGTCCAAGATCATTGCTGAATTCGACAGGAGTATGTACAATCAATTGTAATAAACCTATATCTCTCTTGATAGCGAGTCCCTGCTGGCATTGTATCGACTGGAAGGTATACGTTCAAATCCCTGTACAGCCAGAAGCATTTATCATAAATAAAATTCCAATAGATATACATTCACGAAGGTAAATTCAATATTAAATGCCATTTGATATTTACACTGATTAAAATCACGAGTATTAGTATTAGATATTCATCATAAATAACCACTCGTTGCAAACTCTATTATCAGCTATTATGTTGTAGAGGAGTTGATTTTAGGTCTAAGCACAGATTCTGGAATTCGACAGGAATATGTACAATACACTTGTAATAGACTTGATTGGTACAAAGTCCCTGCTAGCATTGTTTCGGCTAAGAGGCATAGGATCCAATTCGTGCTAAGCCGGAAGCATTTATCATAAAGGAATTTCTAGTGGATATATACTAACAAAGGTAAAATTCGATATCAAATGCCATTGTTGTTGATATTTACATTCATTAAAATATGTATTTACCGCAAATAGCCACGTGTTGGAAACTCACTAATCAGATATCATGGTGGAAACAGCTTAATTTCAGGTCTAAGACCAGATTTTTTAATTCGAAAGGAATATGTAGAGTAGACTTGTTATAAACTTATATATCTCTTAATAGCTTCATTTATAGAGTCCCTGGTATCATTGTCTCGACTAAGAGTCATAGGTTCGAATCCTTGCCCAACCGGAAGCATATGTTAAAAATGAATTTCGAGTGGAAATACATTCCCAAAGGTAAAATTTTATTATAAATGCCATTGTGGTTGATCTTTTCATATATATACATATAAATCCCTAGATGAGTAAAAATGAGTTAACCAATAATTAGCAAACTATTCATCAGGGCACCAAGGGAAAAAGGAAAAACTTGATAGAAACTGTTCATATAGTCAGACTGAATATGTAGAAACACACGTATATACACATACTGTATACATATATGTTTATATATATGCATATATTTATAACTACTTATTTATACATTATATATATATATATATATATATATAGATATATATATATATATATATATATATATATATATATATATATATATATATATATATATATATATATATATATGTGTGTGTGTGTGTGTGTGTGTGTGTGTCATCATCATCATCAGCTGCTGCTACTCCACTGCAAGACAAATGCCTTAGACATATCAGTCTACGCTCATCTCTTTATAATTTTTTCTATGCTATTCTATACACGTAAATTTTCTTGACTTGTCAATCCATCGTCTTCTCTTCCTTCCACTACTTCATGTGCGATCTGTAGAGACCCTTCCAGTTATTCTTCTTGCCTATTCATTATCAGTTATTCTCAGTATATATCCTGTCCGTGTCCTTTTTTTTTTCCTTACATGTTAAGATATCCTATACCTTACTTTTGCGTTTATGGCAGGTTATAGGTTGGCCAGAGCACCAGCCACCCGTAAGAGATACTACCGCTAGAGAGTTATTGGGTCCTTCGACTGTCCTTATACACTTGACAACACAGATTATCAAAAAATTCTTTTCCACTCAACAGATTAACTACTGGACTATAATTGCTCAGTGGCTACTTTCCTCCTGGTAAGGGTAGAAGAGACTTTTTAGCTATGGTAAATAGCTCTTCTAAGAGAAGGGCACTCCAAAATCAAACTTTTGTTCACCAGTCTTGGGTAATGCCATAGCATCTATACCACATTTTTCACTGTCTTGGATTAGAGTTCTCTTGCTTGAGAGTACACTCGGGCACACTTCTATCTTATTTTTTTCTCTTGATTTTTTTTAATGCTGTATTGGACAGTCTTAATAGAATTGCCATGTTGGCCTGGTGGTTTATCAAAAGGCTGTCTTTTCCTTATTTATTTCTTTTCCATTTCAAAACCATCCTTACTCTCCCCCCTTTAGTTGAAGTGGTTATCTTGGAGGGTATTTAGCCTTGCATGGTGTATCGACTCCGCTATGTTGACCAGTTTTTCTGACTTTTTATTTATAGTTTATAGGTTTTATCAACCACTATATCTATATTCCAGTACATATAGTTTTTGTTATCATCATCATCATCTTCATCATCATCATCATCATCCTCTACGCCTATTGACGCAAAGGTCCTCGGGTTTTTTTACAACTGTTATTAATCTAGTTTTTATGTATGGTGAATCTTTTTTATTGCCATCACTTTTTTATCTTATCTGGAGACATTGAATGAAATCCGGTACCAGTACGTCCTAAACTTTGCCAGTGTCATCTACTGTATCGTAGTATTCCTGATCTGCAAGCAAATACTCAAGTCCTTAGAGTTGCGTCCAAATAGTAAGATATTCTTTTGTGCTCAGAAATATTGGCTTCTAATATAAGGCAGCTCTGGTTTTGAGAATCCAATCCTTTTTAAACGTGATGACATCCCTAGGGCCAGGGGATTGGCGGTGCATTATTAGGACTGAGTACCCTACTTCTCATAAGTCCTGCTATGAATGTGGATGTCATGAGATTCAGGTAATAAAAGTTTGTGGTAGGCATAACAACTTCTATTTGTGTTCGATCTACCGGAGTCTAAACATGGATGATTCTATCTTCGATTGCTTTCTTACCATTATGGCTAAGACACAAGAAGATGATAGAAAGGCCTCTTTTGTTTTTGTTGATGATATCAATGCTCACCATAGGGAGTGGTTGAATTCGGTTTCTCCTACTGATTGCCATGGCTTAAGAGCTTTGGATTTCACCTCTGAATCAGGCTGTGAGCAAATTATAATTGATGTTACTCACAGGTCTGGTAACTGCTTGGAACTCGTATATACCGAATCCCCTGTTGTTTATAAATAAGTATGGTTGATTCTCCATTTGGGACATCTGACCATGCCTTGATTGCATTAGTAATGAAGACTGAGTAGTCTCATACTCAAATAAGATTTATATAACATCTCGAGGAGATTGGAATAACATTCTGAGTGATGATATCAATGCTCACCATAGGGAGTGGTTGAATTCGGTTTCTCCTACTGATTGCCATGGCTTAAGAGCTTTGGATTTCACCTCTGAATCAGGCTGTGAGCAAATTATAATTGATGTTACTCACAGGTCTGGTAACTGCTTGGAACTCGTATATACCGAATCCCCTGTTGTTATAATAAGTATGGTTGATTCTCCATTTGGGACATCTGACCATGCCTTGATTGCATTAGTAATGAAGACTGAGTAGTCTCATACTCAAATAAGATTTATATAACATCTCGAGGAGATTGGAATAACATTCTGAGTGATCTTTTGGGTTTGAATTGATCACAATTGTATAATGGTGTTGAGTCCGTTGTTTCTTTGAATGAGAATCTATTCAATTGATAGTCGTAGCTCTTCTCGTGTGCTAAAGTACCGAATGAAAAACAAACTCTGGTTCAGTAATGATTGTAGAGGTGCTTATTTGGAGAAGCAGGAGGCCTATCATCTTTGGAAGGGCAACAGATCACATTTGACTTTAAATAACTATACTCAACTTGGAGCTTTTGCCCAGAGAGTTTATGCTTCATCTGAAAGGGAATACAATTTAACCACGGCAAGCGTGGATCCAGCAATTTGAAAAAGGGGTGTCGGTAAACATAACCAAAGCAGCTGTAAGCACCCCGGAAGCTGGCGCAATTTCATGCTATTTTTTATCTATTTTTCATGTATGTGAAACCATTTTCTCTTATAATTCAATTTATAAGGTGAATATGTATTATGCAATAACAACTTCCCAATAAAATATGTAAAAAATATCAGCAGTAAACTTTGCAATTAATTTTAGCACAGGACTATACATTCCAGGGAAACCTCATAGTTATATCTATAATCACTGGAGCATCCTTCCGTTCAACTATCAACCTACAGCATCTATTGACTGGTCGAATTGTAGTTTGTCTCTCCACTTCTTCCAACTCGATTAATCTCAGTGACAAAATCTCTTAATTCCAGCTCATTTGAGAGAGAGAGAGAGAGAGAGAGAGAGAGAGAGAGAGAGAGAGAGAGAGAGAGAGAGAGAGAAGGATGATTTCAATCTTCCACATCTCTTTGACTACATTCTTCTTGTAGCAACTGTTGAACGGAAGATGTTAATTATTATTTTAGTTCTATCAAAGTTTGAAAGTTTTAGTAAATTCTAACCTTTATATCATGAAACCTTTTTAATTTCTTCATATTATACATTTCTCCGAAGAAAAGCTTAGTTTTTTCATTTCTTTGAAGATTTTCTCTTTTTTATCCTATCTACTGTACTATTTTTTATTATAGAAACAAGTTACCACGCAGATTAAACCTCAGCTTTATTTCCAACATGTATTACAATGAGAACAGGGAAAATTATTGAACAATAATAGAATTTTGAAGTTTTCATGCCACGTAGATTTGTTAATCATATCATATTTTAATATTATAAATTGTATTGAATGAAAATCATAGCAACCAAATCAAATTGTAATCTATTTTGAAATTCCACTTCCAGTAGATAGAATTATTGCCCCAAATACTGAACAGATCAAAAGCTAACTGATAAAACAGCATATTCAGATATTTCTGAGAATTGATCTTACTCCCTCGAAAATCTTATTGCCACTTCACAAGTGTTCGAACACATGGTTCAATCTCCCTGAAAAGGTCATATCCAATTAATTTCAGAAAATTTAAGGAAATCGCTTAATTTAGCAACAGGAATATGCACACTAAGAGATCACGAATAAACATAACAATCGAATGATACTAATACACAATATCAATATACAATATATACATATTGATACCAGGGGAGAAAGGGGGCAGTATTAAATCGAAAATAATTTGACTTCATCGAATGTATGAGAATACTAGACTGTTGGGCATAACACACACACACACATACACACACACACACACATATATATATATATATATATATATATATATATATATATATATATATATATATATATATATATATATATATATATATATATATATATATATATATATATATTTATATATGTATATATTTATATATATATATATATATATATATATATATATATATATATATATATATATATATATATATATATATATATATATATATATATATATATGTGTATATATACAGTATATATATACATATATATATATATATATATATATATATATATATATATATATATATATATATATATATATATATATATTATATATATATATACAAAATTAACATTGGGAAAATAGAGGAATTAACATTACCGGGGAATATCTCAACAGGTTAGAATTTGCAGTTGACATAGTTACATTTAGTGAGTCATGGGAGGAATTATAAAAGATGATAGAAGATTTGAATATAAAATGAAGAAATGTAGAACTGAAAACTGATATAAGTAAAACTAAGGTAATGTTCACTGAAATGCAGAGGCAGCAAATAAGTGTTGTGGAAGAACCTTTAGAGATAGTTAATGAATATACGTACTTCGGTTTCCCCAGGACCTAAGACCAAAATTGATAGAATATGCTTGGGATCGTATTATTGTTATTATTATTATTATTATTATTATTATTATTATTATTACTATTATTATTATTATTATTATTATTATTATTATTATTATTATTATTACTAGCTAACCTACATTCAAAATTGTAAAAGTATGGCTCTAAAAGGGAAAAATAGCCGAGTGAGGAAAATAAATAAGGAAATAAATAAACTATATTAAAAGAACCAAACAATTGAAATAAAATATTTTAAGAACAGCAATAATATGGAAATAGACCTTTCATATATAAACGATAAAAAGAGACTTATGTCGGCCTGTTCAACATGAATTTATTTGCTGCAAGTTTGAACTTTTGAAGCTTTACCGATTCAACTACCCGATTAGCAAGATAATTCCACAGCTTGGTCATAGCTGGAATAAAACTTTTAGAAAACTGTGCAGTATTGAGCCTCATGATGGAGAAGGCCTGATTATTAGAATTAACTGCATGCCTTGTATTACGAACAGGCTGGTTCTGTCCTGGAAGATCTGAATGTAAAGGATGGTCAGAATTATGAAAAATGTTATGCAACATTCAGCATAACGACTAATTGAACGACGGTGCTAGATATTAATATCTAGATCAGGAGTCAGAAATTTAATAGACCGTAAATTCATGTCCAACAACATAAGATGAGAATCAGCAATTGAAGACCAGGCAGGAGAAAAATTCTCGAAACAAGGTAGAATGAGCTAATTAAAACACTTTTTCAGAATAGATTGATCATTAAAAATCTTGAAAAACATTCTCAATAAGCAAATTTTTTGTGCAACTGAAGAAGACACAGACCTAATGTGTTTCTCAAAAGTGAATCTGCTGTCGAGAATCACACCTAAAATTTCAAAAGAGTCATACATAGTTAGAGAAAAATTATCAATACTGAGACCTGAATGTTGAGGAGCCACTGACCTTGACCTAATTACAATCATACTTTGAGTTTTATTAGGATTCAACCTCATGCCCTATAATTTGCACCATGCACGAATTTTATACAGATCTCTATTAATGGATTCTGCAACAACAGATCTACATTCAGGGGATGAAATTGATGCAAAGAGAGTAGCATCATCCGCATATGCAACGAGCTTGTTTTCTAGGCCAAACCACATGTCATACGTATATAGTGTGAAAAGTAATGTACTAAGAACACTTGCTAAAAAAAAGCAGGTTTTGAGTTTGCGTTTAAGGGTTTCAGAATAAAAAGCGGATATTTTGAATTTCAAACTAATAATTTCTGGAGGATTTTCCATGTTAAACCATACTGTATATTCTTAATCATGTAAATACCCATCGGTTCAGTTGAAATGTTTGCCTCTGTTTATCGTGGGAAAGCCACTTATTTATCGTTAACAATCGTACAGCTGCCTACTCATTTTCCTCAGAAATTTTTCGGAAGGCAGAGTCGAAAAGAGAAGTTCCGAATCAACGAACGACAGTAGGAAGAAAGGTACAGTCTGCGTCTAGTAAAGACGAAAAGTTTTCTTTCTTCAAGTATATTGGAGTTATAAAAGTCTTCTGACCCATTCATCCTCGTGTTGGTTTGGTGGGCACAAAACAATGTGGACTAAAGTAAACCATAGTCCAGGGACGGATCCTGTCTGGAAACTATCAACGGACTTCATAGAATCGCCTGTTATCATTATACATAGTTTTCTTCTCAATACTAGCTGGAATGGATGTGCTTGAGGTATATCACCCTGAATGTGAGAGGCGGTATTTATCTGGTGATTTAAGACACATTTCCTTAAGAAACAATTTCGCGCAAGTTTACATTTTGCTCTCGACCTACACAAAATAAAGTCCTTGGCTAATCAGCTTTCAAACGTTATCAAGGTGAATTGCCATATTTAACTTGGTTTAAAGTTTGGAAGTCAGTCCAGTTTTTTTTTTTTTTTTTTATAATCTAAGGATTAGAAAATTTAAACTTTTTGGGGGGAGCGGTGGGCGGTTAAGAACCGCGGTAACAGAATTTAGATAGGCCTGTATTTCTTACCTACCACAATAACATTGTACTTCGTTTATTAATATTTTTTGTCTGGAGAAATTGAGGTGTCAGATAGTTTTAGTTATGCAAAGAACTTTTTCATTTTAGAACTCAGAATTTGACATTGGTCTGGCTTTATAAATTGAGTATATTCTTTCAGACTTTTGTACTCGTATTATTTTGTGCTGATATTTTGATGAACCTATATATCATGTACTTACGATTTTCAGAATAGCTAAGGGCAGGGCTAATCAGTATAGGATTTGGGAGGCTCTGCATCACCTCTTTAGTGATGGTGTAACTGTCACTGGGAGTTGTCTCTCGGAATGATTTTGGCCTATCCAGCTCAACCAACTTTTTCATTCACTTTATAATATTAAAGTATAAAAGTCAAGTATTTCTGTAAATTTCATGATTGGTTAAGATAATAAATTATGTGAAATTTTGTATATATTTCTACATTAAAGGTTAAATAGAAATTGTCCATTTGCTCAAAGTGTACTCCAACACTACCCTTAGGAACACCAGATATGACATGCCTATACTTACTGCAGTACCCATCTTTGCAATTTATTTTTTTAGAAATTCAATGATAATACTAAGATAAACCCTTCCACTCCCAGCTCTAAGTTTGAAAGAAAAAAAAACGTTCTCATGATTAACACGGTCAAAGGCAGCACTAAAATCAAGGCCAATCATATGAACTTTCTGACCAAAATCAACAGATTTCTGTACAGCATAGGAGACTGTAAGAAAGGCATCAGATGCTCCAAGGCCTTTACGAAAGCCAAATTGCAAACTAGGGAACAAATTATAGCCTTCTGCAAAACTATTTAGACATTTTGCCCAAAGACGTTCATAAACTTTAGATAATAAGGGATTTATGGAAATTGGATGGTAATCAGTTGGACTTGAGCAACCACAAACACATTTACATAATGAAGTAACATTACCGATTCTCTATCAGTACTAAAAGCTCCTCTTCTTGTTAACTTGTGCAAAATAACATACCGTTGGAGCTAAGAAATCTGCAGTCTTTTAAAAAAAAAAACTAAAGGAAAAATACAATTTGGGTCTACACCTCCCAAAGCTTCAAGGTCCATCAAGAGAGCTTCACTTTCCCGAAATCAAAATCCTAAACTAGTTAGTTTAGCCTTAGGAAAACAGGTATAAGGAAGATCAAGTTCTTAATTACTCTCCTTACTGTCAAACACATCAGCCAAAAGGGTTGCCTTTCCTTAGGACAGGTAAGTGACAGAGCCATCTGGTTTAAGTAAAGGAGGGACTGTAGTATCTACATCAAATAGTGCAGATTTAAGGGTAGCCCACCACTTATGTTCCCGAGTTGTACCAGAAGGGGTTTCTTTTATGGTTAAATTGTATTCTTTTTCAGTTGAAGCATAAACTCTTTAAGCAAAAGCTCTAAGCTGAATATAGTTATTCCAAGTCAAATCTGAAGGCCTGACCACATGAGCGGGCCTGATTAGCGTGCTCCAGGGTTGACAGGCAAATTCTGGCGGGTTTACCCGTGAATGTGAGAGGCAGTATTTATTTGATGATTGAAGACACATTTACTTAGGTAACAATTTTGCATAAGGTTCCAAAGGGTTGTGGTGGCCGGTGTGGTAACGTCCCTGACTGGTGAATGCCAGACTGGTGTTCGAGTCCCGCTCAAACTCGTTACTTTCTTAGATTGCTGAAACCTCACCATCCTTGTGAGCTATGGATGGTGGTTTTGGGGAGCCTAAAGGTCTAGCTGGCCCTCCTTGGTCCTAGCTTGGGTGGAGATGGGGCTTAGGTGCTGATCATATGCATACATGTTCAGTTTCTAGGGCATTGTCCTGCTCGATAGGAAAAATGTCACTCTCCCTTGCCTCTGCTATTTTTTTATGAGCGGCCTTTAAACATATAAACCTTTAGACACAAGTGAGTCAATAGAGGGGTGGGCGTGCCCGACGATGCCAGTAGTGTGTTCAGTGCGGTACGATAAACATTGTGCCTACCACAAAGAAAAAGATATTGCGTAGTATGACGATTGCTTTATGTGTGATGAAAAAAAAGAGAATTTGGTGCAAAGAATGGCAGAGTATGAGAAATGTATATGGAAGCCACTAAATGATACTAGAGAAACTACAATGTAGCCATGAAAAAGATTTCAGAGATTATTTGAGAATGAGTGTATGCAAGTTTTATACTTTAGGATACTAGGAAAGCTGGACGCATAAATTAGGAAATATGTTTGCATATATATATATATATATATATATATATATATATATATATATATATATATATATATATATATATATATATATATATATATATATATATATACAGTTTATATATATATACATATATATATATATATATATATATATATATATATATATATATATATATATATATATATATATATATATATATATATACAGATATACACTGTATATATATATATATATATATATATATATATATATATATATATTTATATAAAGATATACACTGTATATATATATATATATATATATATATATATATATATATATATATATATATATATATATATATATATATATATATATATATATATATATATATATATATATATATACAGATATACACTGTATATATATATATATATATATATATATATATATATATATATAAATATATATATATATTTATATATATATATACATACATATATATATATATATATATATATATATATATATATATATATATATATATATATATATATATATATATATACATATTTATATATATATATATATATATATATATATATATATATATATAAATATGTATATATATACACATATGTGTATATATATCTATATATATATATATATATATATATATATATATATATATATATATATATATATATATATATATATATATATATATATATATATATATATGTCCTAATTCATGTATGTATATCAAGGTAGATGAACTCAATATTCATGAGTGGTCCACAAAAACCTATGTGTCTGCATATTTTGCAATAGCTGCATTTTGATAATGAAGGCAGTAGTTAGTTGCCGATGAGCACTTAAGTTGATAAGTCCCTCACCTGAGAGGATAGATTGTGCAATATGTACTTACGAACATATCTTTTATAATAAATGAAGAAAACACCTATGCCGACGTCTCATTATCCGTCTGCACGGGTCATATATATATATATATATATATATATATATATATATATATATATATATATATATATATATATATATATATATATATATATATATATATATATATATATATATATATATATATATATATATATATATATATATATATATATATATATATATATATATATATATATATATATATATATATATATATATATATATATATATATATATATATATATATATATATATATATATATATATATATATATATATATATATATATATATATATATATATATATATATATATATATATATATATATATATATATATATATATATATATATATATATATATATATATTAGCGAAGCTAGTCCTTATGTGAATAGAGTATTGGTGTCAGGTGTAAAAAATACGTCTGTGTATGCTGTGAGTGAAGTTGTTCTTTGAACCGGTGAAATAAAAGTTCAAGATTTCAAGATGCCGAGATACACAAAGACTAACATAGCAGACACGGCTGCTGCTGAAGATGAGAATGAAGGAGCAGTGTGATATAGCATCCTCGCTGAAGAATATAGACAGGAAATTAGAATGCAAGAATTGGAAAATAAGTTAGAACAGTTGGAAGAGTTAATTAACACACTGTTGTAATTTGAAAGTTGCCAGAGCTTCAGGCAAATGTTAAGCCTTTCAACGATCAAAGGCCTAAAGAAAGTTTTCAATCAATTGAAGTATTTTTGAGAGACTTTGAAGTAGCCACATATGGGTGATCGGAAAAGGAAAAAGCTATTCAAATAATTAGATTGCTGAAAGATGCTCTGGCAATGGAAGTAATGTGTTAGCCACCAGAAAGTTTAAGAAGTTAGACTGAAATAAACGACGTTTAGTTGAGAAGTATACATTGCCTGATGGGAGAAAGGGAGACCTAAAAGAAAATTACAAACCCAAAATACGGGAAGGTGAATTTGTTCTTAGTTTTGCAACTCGCATTTTCCGGGATTGCGATTCGTTTGCTACCCGGAGTGTCAGTCTCCCATAAGGTGATAAAAAGGCAATTGCCTGTGAACATATTCGCAAATTAGTAAACCCGTATTTATGTGGTTATTTGTTCGATGACAATCGCTCGTTAGCAGACATAGTGAGTGCGTTACAAAACATTGTAGACAGTTTGCCACAAGAAAAAAGGACTGGGAATAACGGGGCCAATTCCGAGAAGTTGGCAACCATGAGAGGAAGTCGACCTCCGAAGAGAGGTAAAGGGGAATGTAGTCAGCAAATTAGCAGAGGCTTCAGATGTTGGCACTGTGGGGGAAAGGGGCACCAACGAGTGGAATGCCCCACCCAAGGATCCCCCCACTGTTACATTTGTCAGGCCTACAGTCATTTTTCTCGAGAGTGCCCAGCAAAAAAAGCCCAGGGCGGGTGGGCTGGGCGCACGCACACTTCCCCCCGCCCAGCGTCCGAGGAAAAGGGAACAGAGGAAGGGAGAGACGAGGGAGTTCAATACGCCCCCCCCCCCCGCATGACATTACAAGCAGTAGCCAAGGAAGCGACGACGGAAGTGACAGAGCAGGCACTGGGACCTCCATCGGTACCCCCGACCTCACCCCCGCTACGCTAGGGAGAGGACCAGGGAGCAGCAGCACAGCGGCCGAGGTCATTAACCCGTGCTTCATATCTTGTAATGGCCATCTGGGAATGTTAGCAGTTAGGATCGACCTGCAAGATAAATCCATCCGAGCACTGATTGGCACGGGAGCCAGTGTTTCATTGATTGAAAAAAAATTCTCCTCAAATCCAGTACAGCCAGCGGCATCCATTGTTCTTGACACTCCAGGAAGAAATAAACTACACATAAACCATACATCAATCGTCCAGTTCAAGGTGGAGTCTGTGAAATTTACACATGATTTTTTTGTCTTGCCCACCTTAGGAATTCCAGGAATAGAGGCTATACTTGGAATAGACTTTATATCTAATAATCAAATTTGCATTTTTGGCGGAAAAGATACATTAACAGTAAAAGCAGGAGGGTACATTTTGTCGATAGAAAGTCATGAGGCGGTAAGTGCATGTGTTAGCTCAGAGAGACATTTAAGTAAGGTATCAGCTATACCTGAGAGAGGTGAAGTGTTGTCACCCCAGACCCTTATGAGCATATCTGTGACCCTGTGTCGCCATCTTGCGGAAGGAACCAAGGAGGTAGTTGTTAAACCCCATGACAATTGAGCCTATATGATACTAAAGGCCTTGACAGAAATTAAAGAGAACAAAGCCGATATAAAGATAGTTAATTTGTCAAATAAAAGAATTGTTTTAGGAAGTGATTCTGTGTGTGAATTAGAGTTATGTGAAATTGCTTATAATGGGATGCTGGAAGCCACAACTCCAGCCCGCTCAGATGAACGCACTCAGAATTTGATTATGCAAGCGCAAAAATTATGTCCCTCAGAATATCAGCCTGTAGTTAGTGATATTGTCAATAATTATTCCGATGTAATTGCAATTGGAGATGGGCCAGCCGGGAGGATTGATCAATTTCCCTTTAGCATTGAAACTGGGCAGGCGGAGCCGATCAGGTCAAGGTCTTATAAGGTACCCATTCATTTCCAGGGAGAGATAAAAAGGGAAATTAATAAATTAAGGGAACAAGGGATAATTGAGAAGAGCGAATCCCCCTGGGCTTCTCCAATTGTAGCTGTAAGGAAAAAGGATGACTCGGTAAGAATGTGTGTTGATTATAGGAAATTAAATGCAATCACTAAGGATGATGCATTCCCTTTGCCCTCAATCGAAGAATTACTTATGAAAGTATGGGATAGCAAATATTTTACAACTGTTGATTTAAAATTTGGATACTATCAAATACCCATTCAGGAAGACAGTAAATGTAAAATAGCATTTATAGCTAACGATAAATTATTTCAGTTTAATTTTCTTCCTTTTGGTGTAAAAAATGCTCCAAGTCATTTTTCTAGAGTAATGATGGCTGTTTTGTCGCCCATAATTGGCCATAACGTTCTTGTTTATTTAGATGATATCATGATTACAGGGAAAATGGCCGAAGAACATAATGATATTCGTAAAGTTTTAGAAGCATTGCGACGTAATTGTATAAAAATGAATTTGTCAAGGTGCAAATTTTTCTGTAAACAGGTCGAATTTTAGGTCACATAAGGTATCCAACCCTGCCCCAGTAAATTAGCGGCTATTACAGATTTCCCCAGGCCACGTAACTATGGGGGAAGTAACTGGGTTCCTTGGGCTCGCTGGGTATTACCGTAAATTCATAAGAGGTTTTGGAGAGATAGCGAGACCCTTAGATGCTTTAAAGAAACAAAAAGTAATAAATTAGGGAGAGGAAGAAGAAAGGACCTTTAACCATTTGAAAGCTGTCTTAACTAGCAATGAATTACTCGCTTATCCTAGATTTGATCGCCCGTTTTTAGTGACAACAGATGCGGGTAGCGTAGCTATTGGTGGCGTAGTTCTCAACGAGATGATAAAGGCTGAGAGAGACCCATTTGTTTTTGCTTCCCGGGCATTAAAAGGGGCAGAAAAGAATTATAGTACATCGATCAAGAGGCTTTGGCTAATCTTTGGGTTCTAGAGAGGCATCGGTTCTTTTCATTAGGTCAGTCGATTGAGTTGCAAAGCGATCATCGCCCCTTACGTGATTTGTATTATAAAAGTGATTTGACCTCTCCTCAAGCGAGATGGATTGAGAGACTATTAGAATTTAATATAAAGGGTTTTCACCACGTAGAAGGTAAGGCTAACAAGGTAGCTGATGCTCTCTCTAGAAGGGCAGTAATAGGAGTAACAACCAGGGCACAAAATAGAAACAAAGAACGTAACTACAATAGTGAAGACCCCCATCATAATAGAGAAAAAAGAGAACGGTATGACAGTTCTCGCGATACACATGCAGTAGACGGGAGAGAGAGAGAGCCGACTCAGGAGAGAGAGAGAGAGAGAGAGAGAGAGAGAGCCGACTCGGGAGAGAGAGAGAGAGAGCCGACTCGGGAGAGAGAGAGAGAGAGAGAGATGAATATATGTGGATGACCGAGGACATGACCAAGGGTGTCCAAAATGAATGCCCTGATGATGCAGGTTTGATTGACTTGGGAGGTTGGGACATAAAAGAAGTCCGAGAGAGACAGAAAAAAAGAGGAATGGATGGAAAGAGTGCGAGCAGTGATTAAAGGGGAATCGGAGAGTTATCCGTCATTTCTGAATGTGCCTCGTGAGAAATTTTGATTGAAAATGATGTCTTATATTGTGCTTACGAGAAGAGGGGAGAGGAATTTTGGGCACGAGTAGTTCTTCCTCCCTCTTTAATTAAACAAGCCATCCACATTGTAGATGCAAGTCCGTATGCAGGGCATTTAGGGATTGATAAAACATTAAGGAGAGCACATGAATCCTTCTTTTGGTTAGGAATGAAAATGTCTATAGAGAATTATATAAAAGGTTGTCATGCTTGTAACTGTTTCAAAGAACATAAAAACACTGTACCGAAAGCCAGAAAGTGGCTGATTGTTCCCATTAAATTTTATAGAGTGCATATGGATGCAGTAGGACCATTTCCTACTGGGTTAACACAACATAAGTATATATGTGTATTTGTGGATGCATTTACTCGGTACACTCATACACGCAATGTTGGATAAATCTGCAAATTCATTAGCCCAGGCGCTGTGCTCTTTCATTACTAGGTTTGGTTGCCCGAAAATTTTGATACGTGATAATAGTCCTGAGTGGTGAAATTGGTCACGGACTTGATGAAAATTGAACACTTTTCAGTAATATAGGCCTTCAGCAAATGGCTTAGTAGAGTTGCATAATAGGGAAGTAGTGCGAATTTTGCGTTACTTAGTGGCTGATGACCCCCTTCATTGGCACGCCATGCTTCCTACAGCTGAGCTAGCTTTGAACATTGCATATAATGCTTCGCTCAGGGACACGCCTTTCTTTTTAGTGTATGGGCAGGATCCTGTTTTACCATATACGGTTCTCATTAATTCGCAACAATTGCCAAATTATTCAACTGAGCAATACCGTGTATATTTATCAAATTTATTGAGGAGAGTAATGAACACCACTGAATGGTTTTTGAAAAGAGCTAATGAAAATCACAACTCAAAGTATAATGGTAGGTTCAAAACCAGACCGGTAAAAGTGTTTGTGGGCGATCGTGTGTATTTGAAACGATTACATCCTAGGAAACACAAACTAGAGCCAGTTTATTTGGGTCCTTATCGAGTAAAGATGGTTAAGTCTAACACAGTTGTGATACAAAGCATTGTTAATGGCTCAGTGTCTGAATATCATCAGGCACACATATATGTGGTACCTGAAGAGGTAGTTTTCAAAAGTGTTCCTCCTTACCCCTGCATACGTGACATCCCTCGAGTTGATGAGTAGAAATTTTTTTTCCCTTGCTATTGTTGTTGTTTGAACACACCTCATTTCTTCTTTTGACGTGTTTTAAATAAACGTGATGATAACAATGTCTTGTGTTGATGCTAAAATTATACGTAAAATTTTGTGGTAATTTTGCCGAGTGTGGAAATACATATAACATGGTTGAGTGAACTTAAAAACAATAAGAGATTAAATAGGTCAAGTGAGATCCGTCAGGCGGATGCTGTATTATTCATGTATTTATATGATTCGGTTCTCAAATGGCAAGTGGCTGCGGGATTAAAGTTCAGCCTTGAGGATAGGCAGTGTAAGAGAATGTGTAGATCTGAATACCTTATACTTAATGTTATAAGAGAAGGGCGGGAAGATGAATGATTTTCTTGGGAAAACGGCTAGTGACCACCGGTTGAAAGTTGCAAGTGCAAGTGTTGTAGTGATTTAAATAACTGGTGAAACGGTGGTAGTGAGATGTGTTGCGAAATTGTGCCGTACACCCGGACAAGTAAAATTGAGGGATGAAGGAATATCTATTCCTACCCCTGTCTCGCCCAAGAAGCCCGTGTTGCCCACAACCAGAGGGAGGTTATTGATGAGGTTATATAGACCTGATGTTATGGTTTTTTTTTCACTTTGGGTATTCAGTGTTTTGGTTGCAGAGGTCTTAAGAAGAAATGAGTGGAATTATTTATAATGTTTTGTGTACATTTTTACATGCAATATGTAATTTTTTTATTTTTTTGTGGAAGATGTGTTTTTTGGGGGGTGATTTCTATATCTATATTTTATGTTGTATTTCTTTTTAGTACATGCCATGCCTATTCCAGGTTGGAGTGTCCTTCATATATCATTGACTAGTGAGGCCGAGTGCGCACTTCCTCCCGGAGTGAGGAGCTTGGGGGGGGGAGTAATATCCTAATTCGTGTATGTAGATGTCTTGTATATCAAGGTAAATGAACTCAATATTCATGAGTATTCCACAAAAGCCTATGTGTCTGCATGTTTTGCAATAGCTGCATTTTGATAACGAAGGCAGTAGTTAGTTGCCGATGAGCACTCGAGTTGATAAGTCCCTCACCTGAGAGGGTAGATTGTGCAATATGTACTTACGAACAAATCTTTTATAATAAATGAAGAAAACACATATGCCGACGTCTCATTATCCGTCTGCACGGGTCATATATATATATATATATATATATATATATATATATATATATATATATATATATATATATATATATATATATATATATATATATATATATATATATATATATATATATATATATATATATTTGCAAAGCTAGTTCTTATGTGAATAGAGTATTTTATTCACATATTTTATTTATGCATTTAAGAAATCTATAGCCAGTTTGTAAGGTGAGTTCCACTCACATAGAGTTAAGGAATGTATGCGAATTACATAAGACTTTCGTCATTCCTTTAGTTTAATTCTCATTCAGTTCCATATATGTAAATTTATGATATTTTAAAGAATTATATTTTCATTTCGCATAGTCTCGTTAGGAAGTCTTATGTAATCTTGGTAAAAGCTATGCTGTACGACACATGCTAGGGATTGTATCGTGTTTCCACGGGGTTTGAAAATGCATGAAGCTTCTGAACTAAAGTTTAATCACTTTTTTTAATGTTGCGAGAAGATGATGGCAAGCGACGATTGTACCCTACTTCCATTATGCCAAGTTGACAACCTTACGCCACTCTAGCCATTCCCCCACGCTACGAGAATGATTTACTAGAAGTTTCTAGAGTTAATTAGGTAAATACACAGGGACCTAGCAATGCATAGGAACCAGAAGAGATCCAGCCTAACCCTCGGAAGAGCCATCGTCCAACAGTCCTCTCCAGCATCTATTCAGCCACAACGTATCTCCTCTCCAACGTGCATAGTGTTTTCTATCATATGTGAATTATGTATGTTCAAATATTGGAATTTCTATGGCTTAAGTTAATAAAAGTGCTGTGTCTATGTGAATACGGTAAATTATAAAAAATCTATTTTGTTTTTGTAACTGGCCATGTGTAATTAGGTTAAACAGTAAAGCATATCTATTTTGTCTTAACTATTTCTTAACCTTTTGTAAGCCTAAGGACATAAGAGTAACAGTTAAGTATATGTAAGTAGGATTCTAACTTATTTTCTATAAGTGTTAAAGTGTAATTTATTCAATAATTGTCAAACTTAGATATTTTCATAAATTAATTTTTAGTGAAAAAAGTGATGGTAAATATTACGAAGTAACTTTTTTTCTTAGTCTAAGATTTAGTTCAGATTTAATATTTCGAGTTATTTATTTTTGGTGTTATTTGTTTGAACTTGTGATTTTTTATAGGAAATATTCATTTTTGTAAAGTGTAGGAATGTTCGATTTGATGTACGATATGTTTTCCCTGTTATGTGTATCTCTTTGCACGGGGTTCAGGAAAAGACACAAGTCAGTTCCCGCTCATCCCTTGATCTATAATCAACTCTTGTACATTAAAGGAATCAACAGTTCCCGAGTATGTCTTAACCTGCTTACATGGCACAGTGAATCTCGTTCCAAAGCAGGACCTACAAGATGCTGAGACGAGGCCATCACAACCCACCCAGGGGCACAGCAAGACATTCCCCCAGGGGCACTGCAAGCAGGAATGCAACACCGGCACGCCGGAGCCACGAGGGACAGGACTTGTTATAGGCTTTGGTTGGCCTCATGACACAAGGAAGACCACATGGTTCAGCCTCGGCAGGTGTTAGGGCGATGTGCCCTGAGAAGTGTAACTATGAGATGACACAAAGCAGTTTTCGAGAATGGTGTTGCTCTATGAGTGATTGGCTGGCCTTAGGAAACGTCTCAGGAGAGAATGCACTTATCAGTATCCTGTTAAACTGCGATGAGAAGTTAAGGATGGCTATAGATGCAATGCACTCAGAGGTTCAGTGGAACTCATTAACGGCCTCTGAGGCATTTGACAAACTGGAGGAGATCACGACGAAGTCTGTGAATAAGGCAGTGGCATGGGACAAGTTTTTCTCAGCGCAACAAGGTGATCAAGAAACCTCGAAATCTTTCGTGCATAGGTGCCAACAACTGGCCTTAGATTGTGGGTTTAAGTGTCCCCATTGTCGAGCTGATCTGAATGATTTTGTGTTAGTTCAACGGATAACAAGTGGTTTAAGCAATGTGGGACTTAAGCAAGAGATCCTACAGGATCATGAGGTTTTCAATACTGTGCAGAAATTGTTACGTAAATGTGAAATTTATGAATCCGCAGAAAAGGATAGTGTTAGCGCTCGTGGAAGGGCAAACGTAGCTAGTTTGGTAAAAGTGGATGAGATAGGCTTAGGCCTAGTTGAAAGTGGGTTAGAAGGTGAAAGTAAAATTATTGCTAGCTATAGGTCTATTAATAGCGACAAGGGACACGGCCATGGCCGTAGTAGCTCGAAACCTACTGGTAGCAGTAAGTCAGATACCAGGTGTAAAAAGTGTGGTGGCCATTCTCATTGGCAGGGAAAATGTCCTGCTGATAATGTTAACTGTTTTCAGTGTGGTATTGTGGGGCACTTTGCTAAATTCTGTCGTCAAGGGGGGCAACAGCCCGCCAAAACGGCGTCTATTGTGGACGCGTCTGTTACGTCATGCACTGTTGCCTATCCACCTGCAGACAATCGCCAGGTAGGCCTATGTGCGGCAGTGGGGAAACTGCCGATGGTGAAAATAAAGGTTAAGCATGAGTTCTCATGTGAGTGTGTCGTTGTTGAGGCGGTTCCAGACACAGGGGCAGAAGTGTGTATAGTAGGGGTAGATTTGTTACCAAAATTGGGTTTGAAGGTACCTAATCTCTCTCGGTGTAATGTCATTGTAAATCACGCAGGGGAGAAGTCATTGAGAATATATGGGTCTGTTGATATGCTAATAGAATTGGGTCATAAATCAGTGAGCACTAATGCTATCGTTGTGCAGGGTGCTACCTGTTTTTATATGTCTTTAGGAGTGTGTAAATCACTAGGTCTAGTGCATACAAAGTTTCCCCATCATACTGTCGCTACTGTGAATGACGTCACTCGGAAACCCTCTGCGTCGACTAACCCCCGCCAAACGCCTGAAGAAAACGTTCGCACACGGGTAGGGGGTGGTGGTCGTCAGCACGAGATGCCATACGCTGCCACGGAGGAGAATGTCCCTAGGCTGAGGGACTGGCTACTGCAACGTTTTGCGAAGACTACGTTCAACGTTTCAAGAAACCCTCTGCCGATGATGAAAGGAGCCCCTCACCACATTCACCTGAGGGAAGGTGCCATCCCCTATGCGTGTCATACACCTATACCAGTTCCTAAGCATTGGGAGGCCGATGTTAAGGCTCAGCTTGACGAAGCTGTTAAATTAGGAGTAATTAGGGAGGTCCCTACTGGTACAGCTACAGACTGGTGTGCGAGGATGGTAGTAGTAGCAAAGAAAAATGGTAAACCATGGAGGCCCGTGGACTATCAAGAGCTTAATAAGAATTGCAAACGAGAAACGCATCACACATGTGCTCCTTTTGACATGGTCTCGGGTGTGCCACTTCGTACATATAAGACTGTAGTTGATGCCTATGCCGGATTCCACCAGGTGCCATTAGATGAGGAGAGCCAACAGTTGACAACGTTTATTACACCATGGGGGAGATACCAGTATTGTCGAACACCTATGGGTCATTGCGCAGCCCCCGATGCATACACGAAAAGGTTCGATGACGTCATTATTGATGTACACAGAAAGTACAAGTGCATAGATGACGTGTTGTTATATGACGACAGTGTTGAGGGAGCCTTTTGGCATACTTGTGGTTTTTTGCAATTATGTGGAGATAATGGTATTACGCTGAATCCGGATAAATTCCGATTTTGTCAAAGACAGGTAGAGTTTATGGGGTATGAACTTGATTGGGATAATTATAGGCCTTCTAATGAGCGTATGAGTGCCATTAAGAACTTCCCCATGCATGCAAGCCCAACTATCACGGATATAAGATCTTGGTCTGGAACCATTCAGGGATCTTCTCAAGAAATCCCCCCATCGGAAAGTTTATTGGGACCAACGCCTTCAAAACAGTTTTGTTGCAGCCCGGGACAGCATTTGCAAGATGTTGGGTGACGGACTGACATATTATGATAAGACAAGGCGCACTGCTGTTGTTACCGATTGGTGCAGAGAAGGAATGGGATTTGTTATATTGCAACAATATTGCAATTGCGAGGATCTCAATGCCCTTTTTTGTTGTAAGGGGGGATGGAAACTGGCATTATGTGGCAGCAGGCACCTGACGGAGGCGGAGGCCGGCTATGCCGTCATTGAGGGGGAAGCGGCTGCAGTAGTATGGTGCCTTAGGAAATCAAGATTGTTTTTACTGGGATGCCTGAATTTCATTTTAATCACGGACCATAGACCTTTGGTAAAACTATTTGGGGATAGGAGCCTAAAAGACATTGAAAACACAAGACTATTAAGATTGAAGGAGAAAACTATGCAATATAGCTTTACCATAAGATATTTGCCGGGGAAGAAGAATTCGGCAGCCGATACGTTATCAAGATACCCAGTGATTCGCAGTGAAACTACTGTCAAAGACGAAGAAGAGGAGGAACTTATGAACGAAGTTTGTATTGCCTCCATGACGTCATCACTGGCGGATGACGTCATTACTATGGACTGGGCTACCATGAGGGGGGAAGCAGAGAAGGATCCTGATTATTTACTATTGCAGCGACGTGTCAGCGAAGGGGGTTGGCCGTCGTCAAGGTCTCAAGTGGAGCCCTGCCTAAAACCTTTTTTCAATGTACGTGATAGACTGAGTGTCATTGAAGGATTAGTCACATATGCATATGACGAGGGGCATGTTCGTCTGGTAGTTCCGGAGGTACTACGTTTACGCATTGCAACCAATTTACAATCAGGTCATCAATCAACTGACTCCATGATCAGAAGAGCACGACAGGCGGTTTATTGGCCCGGGATTGAGGGTGACTTGGCAAATTATAGGGCACAGTGTCATGATTGCAACGTTGCGGCACCTTCGCAACAAAGGGAAAGTATTATATACACTCCCCCTCTCGAATATCCATTTCAGAGAACTGTTGTAGATTTATTTCAAGTAGCAGGGAGGCAGTATATGGTCTACGCCGATCGACAGACTGGATGGATGGAAATTTATTTCTTCGCTAACGGAACTACATCCGCGAGATTGATCCCAGTTTTTCGAAGATATTTTATGCAGTGGGGAGCACCTGAAGAAATATCAGTGGACGAGGGCACGAATCTAACGAGCATGGAAATGAGACATTTCTTCGGTAAGTGGGGGGTATCTATGAGAGTGTCGTCTGCTCACTACCCCGAGTCCAACGGGCGGGCAGAAGCTTCTGTGCGCACCGCCAAACAAACATTAATGGGCAATACTCTACCTGATGGAGGGCTAGACAATGACAAGGTAGCTTAGGCGATATTGCAGTATAGAAATACACCATTAGGTGGTATAGATAAGTCTCCTGCACAGCTGGCCATGGGTCGCCAACTTCGAGATTCGGTGCCAATGTTAAAAAGTTATTATTTCGTCACCGAGCATTGGTCGGAAACCTTGTCCGCAAGAGAGAGGGAAATAAGCGTTGTTGAGCAACGAATATCATCCAAGTTTAACGAGAAAGCCAAGGATCTTTCCCCCCCCCTACAAATAGGTGAGAGGGTAGCTATCCAGGATGTGACTACACGAGCCTGGAATAGAAGCGGGGTGGTTATTGAAAAGAATAGATACCGCCAATATCGCATAAGGTTAGACGGGAGCGGAAGAATTTCAACAAGAAATCGCAAGCATTTGAGATCCCTGCGACCAACACCACCTGAGGGAGAACCTACTCTCACTGCCTCGGGGGAGGCTGGCCCAGTACCCACCCAGGAGAGAAGTAGCACTAGGGTACGTCGTCCTCCGCAATGGCACGGTGATTATATTACAGAGTAATTCATTTTAGTTATGTTTAATAAATATCCCCTAAACATGTCAAGTTTTGTGCATATACTTTAATCCTCATTATTTTGGTTTAATAAGTGTTCCTCTTGTCATGTTTACCATTTATGTATGTTCTAGCGCTGTGTCCGAAGGACTATCTTTATTATAGCTGAATTCCTTTTGCTTCACATGTTACTACCTTTACCAGTTTTATTATTTTTGCAAATAAAAGGAAAAATCTATACTTATGTTTTAAATATACTATGTTTGCTTTGAATGGGGAGCTTTGATCTTAAAGGGGAGGTGTAGGAATGTTCAATTTGATGTACGATATGTTTTCCCTGTTATGTGTATCTCTTTGCACGGGATTCAGGAAAAGACACAAGTCAGTTCCCGCTCATCCCTTGATCTGTAATCAACTCTTGTTCATTAAAGGAATCAACTGATCCCGAGTATGTCTTAACCTGCTTACATAAAGTGTGTATTATTTCATTCGCCGATAATTACTTCAGCGCTTTGCTCGTATCCCCTGACTAAGAACCGAACTAAGAGGTTGATTTAAGAATAGTTCCCTTTAAAAGTAAAGTTATCACCCAGTTTTCTTTTGAGTGTAAAGTAAAGAAACCTTTAGATATTCAGTGTTCATATATATTATTGTCTAGGAGTTGCGTATTATTCTCAAAGCTCGGAGGTATTTCTCTTGTGTATCAAATTATATAATATATATACATATACTCATATATATATATATATATATATATATATATATATATATATATATATATATATATATATATATATATATATATATATATATATATATATATATATATACATATATATATATATTCTTATGATGGATTCAGGCCCGGAATAAATAGTTATTATTGGGGTAGCTATGTTACAAAGCTGGTCTAGTGTAGAGTAAATACAGTAGTTTATTGATGATTTCATTTATGCTTTCATTTGTGCATTGAAGAGTTAGCGAGTTCTTAAGATGAGTTCCTCTCGTGCATGTATAAGTTTATTTTGTAAATTACGTAAGACTTTCGTCGTTAATTTCATTCTATTCTTTATTGAAGTCAGTATATGTAAATTTACGATATTTTTAAGAATTAACTTTTCATTTCATGTATTTGTTTACGAAGTCTTACGTAAGCTGCTTGAGAGTGTTATGTGATTCGTACGAGATGTAAGCAAGGGCTTATGTAATGTTCTTTTATATTTTTATGAGGCATTGCGGCATTTTTGAGAGAAAATAACCAATTCTTATATTGGTTCATGTGCTTTGGAATATTCCTGTAAAACCTAGTTAGAGATGTTATCTGTTCATTTTATTTCGGGGAAAAAGGGTGGATGGAGCTGGCTAACTGAGAGAATTCGTCTCCCTGTTGTGAGGGTAAGCGTTCGTGAGTGTTGCCTGTAACCCTGGTTCGTCTCTTGACATTTCTATCTATTTGATAACTCTGACGCCATTAGGCCAAACCCCCACACTTCCAGATCTCGCTCGGACATGGAATATTCTGGAAGTAGCTAAGTTTGATATAAAGGCGACCCTAGAGTTGCATAGATCAGATAGAGAATCCCAGACGCAAGTCATAGCCATCTCCCCCTATCTTTCTCGCTCACCTGTCAGTGTATTGTTTTAAGTGTTCAGTGAAATCTTAGAATTTTGGTATGACAGATTTTTGTAAACAAAGTGAGTAGTTATAAAAATTCTCTTAGAGCTTCAGTAACCTCCTCTGTAGTAACGTGAAAGGTATTTTTATCGTTATCTGGTTAATTATATTCATTGATTGTTAAGACTAATTAAGTAGTGTGTAAAATTACATTTTAAGTGAAACAAGTGATTGTATAACGTTCATAAGTATCATTTCTTTTGTCTTAGTCTAAGGTTTATTACGATATATTATTTCAAGTCAAGTGATTATATAATTTTCAGATCGTAACATTTTTGTCTTAATCTAAGTTTTGTTCAGACTTAATATTTTGAGTGATTTATTTATTTTATGCAAATTCTTTCAAAGTGTTATAATTTATATAGAATAAATTCATTTTCATAAATAGTGTACTATTACAATCACCAGTGTTTAAATTTGTATTCGCTCATATTCTGTAAAGAATCAAAGTAAAAGGCTGTTTTAAAAAGTCTTAAGAATAATTACTGAGTTTTGTTTTGAGTGTAATTAGAGACCTTTGGATATTCAGTGTTTTGTATATTACTGTCTGGGAGTTATATAACTGTCTCATAGTTCTCTAATAATGTTTCAAAATGTAACGGATTTAATTTAAAAACAAACAGGTGCATTAGGAATTCGAGAGGTTGTATAGCTTGCCAGTCATAATATATATCATATTATATTGTGGTTCCCAGACACAGGACTATCTTATGATATATATATATATATATATATATATATATATATATATATATATATATATATATATATATATATATATATATATACATATATATATATATATATATATATATATATATATATATATATATATATATGTATATATATATATATATATATATATATATATATATATATATATATATATATATATATATATATATATACAAGTAGGGTAAATAGCACGTTTTTGATCCAGAGAGACCAGTTCAAACCAGAATTGATCCATATGGACCAGTTCAAACCAATCCATAAGGGTGCCCCTCTAACCTAACTCCAGCCCCTCCCTTAACCTCATTGGCTATCTCTAACCTTATTCCAGCTCCTCCTAATTGGCTACCTCGAACCTATCTCCGCCCCCCTTCTCTTAACCTCATTTGCTATCCCTAACCTACCTCCACCCTTCTCTTAACCTCATTGGCTACCCCTAACGTATCGCCACCTCTCTATCTCTCTCTCTCTCTCTCTCTCTCTCTCTCTCTCTCTCTCTCTCTCTCTCTCTAACCTAACCTAACCTCACCTAACCCAACCCAAACCTAACCTAACCTAAGCTAACCCATCAAGTGAGTGAAATAATACCTAACTATGAGTCTATCATTCAATCTTAAATAGTTATTATGGGAATTAATAAATCTATCGTTATATTTTGAAATTATTGTTTATTAAAATACTCATTATTATTATTGATTAAGTCGGGGAATTCAAGATTTGTATAGCTGGTGGCATTATATTATTTTGTATTACCTGGAATATATATTTCAGGTTGAAACTTCTTGTTAACAATAAACAACTGTTACGACTAATGTCTATCCTTGAACAACCCAGTACAATAATAATAATAATAATAATAATAATAATAATAATAATAATAATAATAACACAAGTCCATCATTTAAACTTAAATAGTTATTATGGAAATTATTAAATTTATCGCTATATTTGGAAATTATTGTTAATAGAATTATTACAATATTCATTATTATTATTATTATTATTATTATTATTATTATTATTATTATTATTATTATTATTATTATTATTATTATTATTAGGAGTGTTGGTAAATTTATTTGCTTATCGTATTATCTTTTTTTGATACGAAAACACCTGAATAAACAGATTTAAGAATGTTTCTCCTCGTGACAATGTGTCATCTTTCTCGTTATGATGATGAGCCACGATATTTTATACGCTAACACCTGAATAAACAGATGTAGGAATGACTGGTCATTATCGAAATTATTCTAACTTCACAACACTCCTGGATTATTATTATTATTATTATTATTATTATTATTATTATTATTATTATTATTATTATTATTATTATTATTATTATTATTAAACATAAAAGCGCATCCACTGAGAGGATTTCAAATATACATGAAGAGATTTAAACTTATCTACTTTCACCTATCAAGTCCTCTGTCTATGATACTGCCATACCTGAAAAAACAAGGGCAGAAGCACAGTGCCTGTTCCGCATGACTGAACGTCTATGTGTCAGCTTTCTCTTGATTATGATAAGAAGCCTCGCACCAGTAATTTATCTCATAATAGATGAACTCTATGGTTAATAAAATCAGAAATGGAATCTTTTCGTAGTATTTTATTTCATACAACCAGACTAATCTTTCTTTATATGCATGTATTTCTCATTTCTCCTACTTATAATCAATACATATTTATATAAATATACATATAATTAATCGTAGTCAAATAGAAAATAACAGATGTGTGGATTCAGAATTCTTCTACGATGCTAAAGAATGCAACAATTAACACATGAAACTCATGACGACAGCTCAACTAAAGAATGAATCAATCCTATGAATAATTCACGTCCCTAATTAATAAATGAATAAAAAATAAAATAAAGATTAACTCACCTGTCATGGATATAAATGAACTTGCGCTAACCAGGGACATACCCTATTAAGACTATTTGTAATAATTAAACTTATAAATGTCAATAATCATCCCTCATTCTGATGCATTCTTTATATGTAATCGCTCTTTTTTCTCCCGCTTTCCAATCAGAGTAGCATCTCCTGGTCCATCATTCAGCCTTATAATACTGGTGGAAAACATGGTCTTTGCTTTCTGTAACGTCTGCTATACCCCATAATGACTAACCGAATGTATGAAGAATAAACATATAACTCGCACTTTTACGATGAATCTGGTTGTAACGGTGTCATGAATTTGAATAATTCAAAGGATTTATTCCTCTTGAAGAAAGCTAGGAAGTGCTTACTGTATATCTCCGGGGTAACACCATATCTATAAAAATATGATATAATTTTCAGGTGACTTAGCTACATAAAAGCACACCCAGTCTCCCATGCTATTAATGTTTGAAGAGGTTTCCAACGTATTTGCGATGGTGATAGCCTCTTTCCTTTATGACCCAAAGGTTATACCTCTTACATGATCAGGAGAAAATATGCCTAGGTATTTCCCTAATTTGTCCACCCTCCCTCTTAGAGCTCTATCCTGCTCTCTTGCATCTATCAGTCCTAAGCCCTCACATCACCATAAATAATTCTGTCCGCATCAATCGATAAAATACCCGGTGACTGGAATTCTTGCCGCATACATTTTCGCCGTTGGACTTTTTGTCACGGACTTTTTGCCGTAGGAATCTTTGCCACTAGGTATTTTTGCCGTAAGGAATTCTTGCCGCAAAATGCATATTACTTTTATAATTTAAAGGTATATGAAAGAGTTGACCTATAAGAAAAAATAAGTATAGTGGCCTACAAACATACATCTAATGCGATGGATGGTCTCTGATAATTAGCTCTTGCTTAGGAAGTTTTAAACAAGCAGTTTTAGCCCATACATACACTCCACTGGTCTTTGATAAATAGCTCGTGTTTCTAAAGTTTAAAACAAGTTGTTACATACCTACTTGCATACGTACATACACACACACATCTATGTATGCATTCCTGTGGATATGTGGAATATTTATGAACGGACTTTAAATAAGTTACCAAACACCAATAATAGTATAGAAGGGTTTCATAATGCCTTGCAAAGTTCTGTTACAAAATTCCACCCAAATATTTGACAATTAATTAACCTTTAGAAAAACGAAGAGAGTCTAGCAAAAAAGAAAAGAATTGATATTGAACGCGGCGAACCATCTCACATGAAGAAAAAGTACAAAGATGTTTACGTACGAATACAAAGCATTGTTTCGAGATATGATTTTCAGCGTAAAGTACACTATTTACGGAGTATTGCAATGAATTTGCACTCATTCTAAACTTGATTAAAGTTTTTTTTTTATTTTTTTTTAAATATTTTGAATTTTAAATAAATAAACCTTCTATATTGTAATACCTTTGTTATTGATTTTATTTTGACAATGACGAATATTTGAATATTTATTGTAACTTCAATTGCTCTTAAATTTATTACTTTTTTTTAAATAAATAAACTTTCAGTTTCATAATACACTATTATTTTCATACCCTTTTATACTCATAATTTAGATATATTTTATTAATTATACGGCATTCATGTATGTAGTAGAGTGTGTATGTATGTATGTAAGTAGGTATGTATACTTCATAAGTAAGAGCTAATTATCAGAAACCATCCATCACATTAGATGTATGTATGTAGGCCACTATACTTATTTTTTCTTATAGGTCAACTCTTTCATATACCTTTAAATTATAAAAGTAATATGCAATTTGCGGCAAGAATTCCTTACGGCAAAAATACCTAGTGGCAAAGTTTCCTGCGGCAAAAAGTCCGTGACATAAAGTCCTACGGCGAAAATGTATGCGGCAAGAATTCCTAGAACCAAAATACCCGTAGTAATATGATGACACGGGGCGTTGTTACTGCTGTACTAAATTTTAAAAGGATTCGCATACTAGCAGACCTCTCTTAATGGTAGAGCTTCTGTCATATCCTCATGTACGAAATTAAATTTAAACAATGGTTCTCCTCTTCGTAAAACTATGCAGGGATATGATATTCTCATGGTCTAGGCTTCATAATATGCCTGCATAACTTTCTCCGGGAATGATGCATTTATATTATAAATGGTACTTCCTTTAATGGTGATATGTATACTATTTACCTTTGCATCTTGGAAGAATAATAGAATAATAGTTTTCTTGTATAATCCCCTGTAAGTGTCTCGTATCAACTAGCGTCCGTGTCATCTTGTGTGGAATATATGAACCAAACGTACGTCTGATAGAGAGACTTGATGAATATATACAGTATTATAAAGGCTTTGGTAATAATGACTGATTCCATATATCCATTACGTTATAATGACGAGTGACACGATCTATCCATGACTTCGATTGCTGTATTGTTAAGTTATTTAAATGTCCCTCTTTATCCGCGTTCATAACTCAACTCTCATTAGCCAGCTTTAATCGAATTCTCAGATTGACAGAATCCATTAGATACATGACAATACTTGTTAAATCTATTAATAGCTGGAACTAAGTGTTAATTCCATAAATTAACTCTACTGTGATTTTCTTTCGTTCAAATCTTTACGCATAAAATTTTCCAAGTGTGGAAGAGAATCCAAGGAGAATCACTGTTTGTGAGCCAAATTGCGAGGCTGATAATATGTTATTACAACGTAAACGCCAATTCAGTCAATAATTTACCTGTTTTTCTAGTAATCTGCTAACACAACTGGTCAGTGAAATGGGTTTGTATACTTTTGGATTACTGGGATCTTTTCTGGCCTAGCCGTTAATATTATTGTCTGTTTACATGTATTTGGAAGTAAATTTTTATTTCAAAGATGGGTTGTAAAACTCTCTTGGTAGGCCTTTGCTAAAGGGGGCCTTAAATATCGAAATTTATAGTATCTCTACTAGGGGCTGTTGAACTTCCTGGCTTTCGTTAAACATAAGTAATAAAGGTTTTCACTGAAATGATATCGTAAGTGTTAAACTTTACAATAGTTGGAAAAAATCCAAATAAACATTTGGCAACGCATTCCTAACGCAATATATATGCTAAATGTGTATTAGAAATGCAGGTAAATAAAATGGCAATAATAATAATCTTACGTATAACTAAATTATTATAATAATAATAATACCTCTAAACTACAATTTGATAATGCAAACTCCAGCTCCTCTTTAGCAAACCTTTTATTGTGATAGATATCTTCACAGTGTCAAAATTTTGTGAAATTGCCTCTCCTTTTCTTTTGATGGATCGAAAGTGGGCATTCAGATTATTAATGCTATTTATGCTGTCAATATTTCGCCCAATGAAATTTGAGATTGCTCGTGCATCATGAACCCAATATGCATTAATGCATGTCTTTCAGGCCTGCTGAAGGAACCAGTAATTTAATTTTTTTTTTTTTTTATTTCGGCTAGACATATTTTTTTGCGACTGTATTATCCAGCTTTTTATTGCTTCTTTTCGAAAATGTAGCAAAATCTTATTGAAATACGGTTTCAATACACTCATTTCTATTGCTATATCAATGCGTTTGTTAATTGATTTCTCCTAGCCTTAGGGGACCAGTACTCAAATTTTAAAATCATTTATTCAAAGTTTATAATTTTCTTCCAATCGCGCGCTTTCCTTTTATCAACTGGGTTATTTTATCTGATCACCGAGGAACCGAGTGTTTCATTGGTCGGACATTAGTCAGAGATACATTTGTCTGGCGCTTGTGTGATGAATTTCACAAAGAACCCTTTGTAGTAATAAAGATACATGGCTTTATGTCATATGTTACTTATGCACTATTTCAAGAGCGGTTAGCTTACTCGTAAAAGTAATAGTTCCATTTTCAGCTGAATTGCAATAGAGAGATCGCCCACCTCATCTCTTTGTAATATGTATTCTTTACCTATTTACCTCACCCTATCCAATGATTATGAATCGAATCATCAAAATTAACATGAAAATTAGATATTTTGGCGACAAAAATGAATTCCCTTGAGATACCTGAGTTTGATTTGCTGTATTAACCGAACTGAATTTGTTGATTTTGGAAAGTGTTCACCCTTTAGTTTCGTCAAATTCATGTCTTATCAAGGTAATTAATCGTTGTGAAGATGAATGTATAGATTATATAATGCAAATCTTAATCCGTGATAAGGTGAAAAAAATTGCAAAACTTCTTACAGGAAGCTGAAAGTGAACCCTTAGAGACACGGCGTGACGTTTCGTCATAATTTTAATTTTTTTTTTTTTTTTTTTTTTTTTTTTTTTTTTTTTTTTTTTTTTTTTTTTTTTTTTTTTTTGGTCGTGGACGTTCTGCTAGTACTATTGAACAGCTAAATTTCACCCTTCCAGAGAAGATTGAATTACGAAACTTCACCTTCCCAATGAAGATTTAATGGCTAGACTTCTACCTTTAAATGAGGTTGAATTACTAAACTTCACTCTATTATTTAAGATTGAATGAATAAATTTTCTATCTTTAATGAGGACTGAATTAATGAACTTCAGCCTCTCAATAAAGAGCGAATGGTAAAACTTCCACCTTTAATGAAGGTTGAATGGTTAAACATCACCCTATTAATTAAGATTAAATGGCTAAACATCACCCTTTTTTAAGATGATATGGCTAAACTTCACCCTTTTAATGAATATTAAACAGATAAATTCCCCCCCTTTTAATAAAGATGGGATGGCTAAACCTCTCCCTTTTAACGTGGAGGGAATGACTAATCTTCACCCTTTTTATAATCATTGAATGGATAAACTTCACCCTTTTGATAAAGATGGAATGGCAAAACTTGACCCTTTTATTGAAGATGGAAAGGCTAAACTTCACCCTTTCAATAAAGATTAAATAGATAAAGTTCATCCTTTTAATAAAGATAAATTGGATAAATTTCATCATTTTAATAAAGATTAATTGGATAAACTTCACCCTTTTAATAAAGATGGAATGGCTAACAACATTTTTTTCAAGAAGATTGAATAACTAAACTTCACCCTTTTAAAAAAGCTTGAATGGCTAAACTTCACCTTTTTAAAGAAGATTGAATGGCTAAACTTCACCCTCTTAATGAAGATTGAATGAAATTTCTGTGGGTTTGTTCGTAAACGATTTCAGCTGTCAAATATCGGCATATATATTTAAACCTGCTATTATCCGGGCGTCTATTTAATGCCGTCAAGGTAGAAGAGTTCACTTTTGAAACATTGAAAGTTTTCAGTATTTTCATAAAAAAATATTATTATATGAGATTGATCTTCTATTCATTGAAACACTCCTTTTTACCAATTATTTGTTTTGAAAGGCAAGCAAAACCACGGTAGCCATATTTTTGTTTTCCTTTTTTTTTTTTTACATCCAGAAGGAATACTTTTAAGGAGGGGAGCGATTGGAAGTTGAGCAGGGGTGGGCTTTTATGTAGCTAAGTCACCTGAAAATTATATCATATTTTTTCATAGATATGGTGTTAGCCCAGAGATATACAGTAAGCGTTTAAACACTTTTAATCTATAGCGACATCATTATCCTATCTTAATAAATTATGTCTGTAATTTACATATGTTTATATATCTTTTTCGTTTGTGTATGTTATTGAAGGTTTCTTGATTTAATGTTATTTGTCTTTTTCTATTTTATTCTTATGAAGTTAGCTATTTTACAGATGCCTAGCTGGGATGATTGTATCTAATTTTAGCTTAAATAATAATCTATCGTGTATTTCGACTTGAAACACTTCTTTCTTTTATCATAAGAGCCATTTTATACTGCATTCATCAGTCTTTAGACCTGTATCAGTTATCATTTGTTTGCTAATATAATATTGATAAGTGAAAGGGGGAGTTGAAATCTTATATCCATCATTGGAATTTCGTATTCAGTCTTTAAGTCTTGGTGTTATAAATGAGATATCAACATTGTAAACAAAACGTTAATACTGTGTCTGGCCTTTTATAATATCCATTAAAAGGGTGAAGTTTAGCCACATCATCTTAAAAAAGGGTGATGTTTAGCCACATCATCTTAAAAAAGGGTGATGTTTAGCCACATCATCTTAAAAAAGGGTGAAGTCTAGCCACATCATCTTAAAAGAGGGTGAAGTTTAGCCACATCATCTTAAAAAAGGGTGATGTTTAGCCATTTAATCTTAATTAATAGGGTGAGGTTTAACCAATGTATATACATATACACACACATATTATCTTGATATCTGGATTTTCATTCATACCTCAGGATCAGAGACTCAAGGTGGAACCATCCAGAGACAATAGCTTCTGGCCAGCCAGGGAATCAAACCATTTAGCTGGTATTGTCACTGTCATGCGGGCTTCCTGGACCTGGGTTTGATTCCCTGGCTGTCCAGAAGCTATTATCCCTGGGTGGTTCTACCTTGAGTCTCTGATCCTGAGGTATGAGAGAGAATCCAGATATCAAGATAATATATGTGTGTGTGTATATGTATATGCATTGGTTAAACCTCACCCTATTAAATGGCTAAACATCACCCTTTCTTAAGATGATGTGGCTAAACTTCACCCTTTTGATGAATATTATAAAAGGCCAGACACGGTATTAACGTTTTGTTTACAATGTTGATATCTCATTTATAACACCAAGACTTATTATTATTATTATTATTATTATTATTATTATTATTATTATTATTATTATTATTATTATTATTATTATTATTATTGTACTGGGTTGTTCAATGATAGACATTAGTCGTAACAGTTGTTTATTGTTAACAAGAAGTTTCAACCTGAAATATATATTCCAGGTAATACAAAATAATATAATGCCACCAGCTATACAAATCTTGAATTCCCCCGATTTAATCAATAATAATAATAACGAGTATGGTAATAAACAATAATTTCAAAATATAACGATAAATAAAATAACTCCCATAATAACTATTTAAGATTGAATGATAGACTCGTAGTTAGGTATTATTTCACTCACTTGATGGGTTAGCTTAGCTTGGGTTAGGTTAGGTTAGGCTTAAGATTGAATGGTTAGGTTAGGTTAGGTTTGGGTTGGGTTAGGTGAGGTTAGGTTAGGTTAGGTTAGAGAGAGAGAGAGAGAGAGAGAGAGAGAGAGAGAGAGAGAGAGAGGTGGTGATACGTTAGGGGTAGCCAATGAGGTTAAGAGAAGGGTGGAGTTAGGTTAGAGGTAGCCAATGAGGTTAAGAGACTGGGGGTGGAGTTAGGTTAGAGATAGCCAATGAGGTTAAGGGAGGAGCTGGAGTTAGGTTAGAGATAGCCATGAGGTCAAGGGAGGGGCTGGAGTTAGGTTAGGGGGGCACCCTTATGGATCGGTTTGAACTGGTTCATATGGATCGATTCTGGTTTGAACTGGTCGTTATGGATCGAAAACGTGCTATTAACCCGAATATATATATATATATATATATATATATATATATATATATATATATATATATAATATATATATATATATATATATATATATATATATAAAGGGTTTAAATAAATACATACAAGTAATGTTTCAAGTAATCCCAATGCGAATGCTTATGGCATTTAAATTCCCAAACACAAATATTTTACAGTAATTTTCATCTAAGTAGCTACAGTTTTTCAATACACCTTTAAAGAAAATGCAAACAAAGACGTTTTAATGTTACTCCAGCCGCGAGAGAGAGAGAGAGAGAGAGAGAGAGAGAGAGAGAGAGAGAGAGAGAGAGAGACCAACAAAACTATCAAGCCATAGATGAATTTCACCTGCAAAATAACTCTTAGTAGTCTTGTATTCAACAAACTGCTCTAGTAAATATGTTTAATACAACTAACTATACAAGAAATACAATTTATACAAGAAATCCATCTGCATAACAGAATGAAACCAACTGAAAGCTATTAAGCCATATATGACTTTCACCTGCAAAATAGCTTTTAGTAGTCTTTCAATTAATAAACTAACCAAGTTATCAGATACGATACAGCTAACTATACAAGAGATCTATCCAAATTATAGATGAATTCAAGAACTTGCCGGAAAACTACATTAACACGAAATATTATTTTTGATATAAAAAAAGGTTTCCATTTCTTCCCAAAGGGGTCCAATCTCAAGCAATCAGGCACCACCATGGTAATTTCGATACAAGACCCAACGGGTAATTTGACGGTTTCCACAAGTGTGCCCGATTGAGGGGAGGTCCACCGATCATGCCCGCTCGTGAGAACAGGCCTTGATATCTAACCCCCTAAAAGATGATAGGCCCCCTGCTTCCCCTAAAAGCACGTCAACGATCATCATTGAACCAGGGTTTTTCTTTCACTCGGTAACTTAGCACACAAGAAGTGAAACTCCTATCAATTATGTTGAATAGAATCTTCATTCAAAGGAACAACGGGATTAACATTGTTATACAGTTGGATCCAATTCAAGCCCAAAAGATAACTCAAAATGCCAATCCAGTCTGCTTGAGATTTATTATAAATCTTACAGTTGTAAACGAGGTCCAAGCAGTAACCAGACCTGTGAGTAGCTTCGCTTATGATTTCATCACAGCCTGATTCTAAGGTAAAGTCCAAAGCTCTTAAGCCATGGTTATCAGTAGGACAAACAGAGCCTTGGGATTCCTAAAAAAAAACAAAAGAGGCCTTTATATTATCTTGTATGTTGGCCATAATGGTAAGCAGACAGTCAAAGATGGAATCATCCATATCTTGATTCCGTTAAATTGAACACAAATAAAAGTTATGCCCGCCATAAACTTTTATTAGCTGAATCGCATGACATCTGCAGACACATTTTGGCAAAGAAAATGATATTATGAAATGTAAAATACCACTTTCCCTGAAAAAATAGATATTTAATCAAATGGTCATAGCAGTAATAACTTATGCATCAGAAACTTGGGGCCTTACGAAAGTCTTAGAACATAAGCTAGTTACAACATAACCAAAAGACAAAAGTGTAACAGTTACATATATGTAAATTTCATTATTGTCTGTCCATTAGAGTGCTAAAGTGTTAGGTCTTAGCGTCTTTCTTTTGTCTTAGTCTAAGACAAACCATTTAAAACTTCGAGTGATTTATTTTTTGGTGATAATTCTTGTGAATTGCTGGTGAGTTTTTATAGAATATATTCATTTGTGTCAAGTGTGTATTATTTCAATCACCAATATTTTTTCTCAGTGCTTTGCTCGTATTCCCTGACTAAGAACCGAAGTAAGAAGTTGGTTTTTTAATCGTTCACATAACTAATCCCCTAGTTTTGTTTTGAGTAACGTAAGACACCTTTGGATATTCAGTGTTCATATATATTGATGTATGGGAGTTGCATAATATTCTCAGAGCTCAGGTATTATTTCTCAAGTGTAACAGACCTATGTAATATAATCAGGTGAGTTTTGGAGCTCTGGAATTTGCGTTATTTGTCAGCCGTAATATATATTTTTGGTGCCCAGACCCTTGAAATCAAGCGAGTCTGTTTTAAATATCAGTGATATCAGGGCTGTGTTTTAATTAAAGATTGGACCACTTTAGTGTTGATAGGTTTCTGTGTATTGTTAGGAAATATATTTTGGAGAGATATAACTTTTGTTAAGTACAAGAGGGCACAACTAAATGTACAAGAGTTTACCTCTATTTGCCGTTAGAAATTGTCATGCGAGTTGGTGAAAGGTCATTTTGATTTTACGGTGAAGGATTCATTGGCTGTCGAAGAAGTAGAAGTCCTGTTGGGTAATGAGGTTAGTGGAGTTCCATTTGTGCCTTTTCCCATTGTAATGGAGAAACCATTGAAGTATAGTCCTACGACTGAACTTGAGAAGGACTTCCCTTATCTGTTTCCTAGTTGTTTGATGACTAGGAGTTTGATGGAGAAAGTGGCTGCAGAAAAAGACAGAGAAACTGAAGGAGCGATGAACTTGGGGGATTTATTCTCAGAAGAAGAGGATTCCCATGATGGTACGCAAGAGGAGAACTACCGAGAGATGAAGAACAGACGAATGAACAGGAAGACAAAGAAGCAATGGATTTGGAAGAAATAGAAAACTCAGCATTAAAAGTAGGACAAATGAGTAGGAAAAGGCTGATAGGAATGCAGCGGAATGATGTGACGTTAAAAGAGCTATTTTACCGTATGGTGGTTGAGGCGGAGGTGCAGCAGTCTCCCACTTGTAATTACCTTAAGGATGCCAAATGGGTGATATACCGTCAGAACCACACCAATGAGAAGACAGGTGATCACCGCATGAGAATAAGGAAGATGACGGTGAAGATTATGAAACACTTTTTCTGGCCTGGCATGCATAAGGATATAATATAGTTTTGCCGGGCAGGCCACGTTTGTCAGATGGCTGGAAAGCTGAATGAGTACTCAAGAAAGCTCCCTTACACCCGATTGAAGTGCGAGGAGAACCTTTCAGCAAGGTAACAATCAATATTATGGGACTGTTACCAGGAACAAAGAAAGGTCACGAATGTATGTTAACCTTGATGTGTCCAGTGACGAGATACCCATACCAGTCAGGAATACCAGTGCCAAAGTAATTCCCGAGAAGTTACTAAACTTTTATACTATGTTTAGTATTCCAAAAATCGTTCAGAGTAAACGAGAAACAAATTTTGAGTCAAATTGTTTCAGGACATGGCGAAACTGTTGGATTTGAAACAACAACTTTCTACTTCTTATCACTGGGAGACCCTAGGTGCATTAGAGAGATTTCATCAAATCCTGAAGAGTATGTTAGCACAGTACTACAACAAAACAGGAAATGAATGGGACATCAGACTACCATTGATGTTATTTGAGGTACGCAATGCTTACTTAGAAAGCATGGGATGTAGCCCGAATGAGATGGTGTTTGGACGAGAAGTAAGAGAACTGATTAAAATGTTGGCAGGAAAATGGAAGGATCGAGAGGAAATGGATGGGGAATATGTCAAGAATTTGAAGAAAAGAATTGGCGAGATAAGGAGATTTTGCCTAGAAAACATGAAAATGAGTCAAGGTAAAATGAAGAAAAGGTTTGATATGAAAAGTAAGACAGAAAGTTTGCGGTAGGACAACAGGTGTTGGTTTTCTTACTAATAAGGAGGTTCCCAATCACCAACAAGTTCCAAGGACTATTCAGGATTTTGGAGAAGCTAAGTTACCGAAAGGAAGGTATACGTTACCTTATTGAAACCATACCTAAACGGAAACAAAACCAAAGAATCACAGGTGTGTATGGTGCAAACCATTCCCTCCACCGATGATGACAACGAATATGAGGTAGGGGCGTTAAGCAAAGTGAATAACTCATCAATCATTAGCAACTTGGAAGAAGAAAGAACTCATTTGAACAAGGAACAGCAAGAGGAATTAAGACGATTTATTAGAATTTTCCCTGAAATTGTCTCAGATGTCCTGAAAAGAACCAACTTGACGAAGCATGAAATACACCTTAAAACCACAGGAAGACCATTCAAACAAGACGCTTATCGACTGTCGCTGTATCAGCGAGAAGTCATGACAAAAGAAGTGGACTATTTGTTACAAAACGGATTAGCTGAACAAAGCTCTAGTCCTTACAGTTTTCCATGCTTGCTCGTGAAAAAACCACACAGAGATTTCAGGATGTGTACAGACCATCGAAAGTTGAATTTGATAAGTGTGGCCAATAATTATCCATTGCCACCCATAAACCAACTACTGGACAATATCGGGCAAGTGAAGTTCGTCTCTAAGATCCACTAGTTGAAATGCTATTATCAAATTTCTTTGGACGACAATGTAAAATTGTTATCAGCTTTTATAACCCCGGAGCGTCATGCCATTTGGTCTAAAGAACGCAGAAGCTCTCTTTCAAGGAGTGATGGATAACCTTCTAGGATCGATTGAAGGAGTAGGCGTATATATCAACGATATTGTGATATATTCATCGACCTGGGAAGAACATCTCCAAATCCTGAAAAAGATATTTCAAAAGCTGCAAGGAGCACCCCAGATGATTAACCTGGAGAAGAGTGAATCTGGAAAGGCAACAGTTTGGTACTTGGGATTTGAAGTCGGAAGAGGAAAAATCACCCTGGTAGCTGTTAACGTCGAAGGAATAAGGAAAGCCTCACTCCCTACAACGGGGAAGCAATTACAACAATTCCTAGGGATGGCAGGATTCTACAGACATTTTTGCTTGAGCTTTTCTGCTGTAGTCGCTCCTTTGACGGATTTGACTAGCCCCCCAAAAAATTTGTAAAGACCAGAGTGTGCCAGGAATCCTTTGACAGGATAAAGGCCATATTAACTTCGAAACCAATCCTTCAACCACCTGATTTCAACAGGACATTCCTTATCCAAGTGGATGCATCGGACAATGGGATTAAAGCTGTGTCATTGTAAGAAGACAAGGAAGGAAATCTTCACCCTGAGTAATTTATGTCATCAAAGCTGAAGAAGTATCAATGAGCCTTCTCGATAGTTGAAAAGGAACTGCTAGCACTTATCACAGAGATAAGAAAATTCAAAGTTTATGTGAACAGACCACAGAATGAAGAAATTACAGTTTACTCAGATGGCAATCCTTTAACTTTTGTTAATAAAAAAAAAAAGAATAATAATCAAAGGTTAACTAGGTGGTCACTATGTTTGCAACCATATAGTATTATGTAAAGCATATATCAGGTAAAGATAACAAGGTTGCAGATTATATATCTTGGGCTGATTCGGTGGATTCATGCCCAGAATAAATAATCTTTTTGGGGGGAGCTATCTTACATTTGCATAAGACTTTCGTCTTTCATTTAATCATATTTTCATTCAATTCAGTATATGTAAATTTACATTATTTTAAAGAATTAACCTTTTTTCACGTAGCTTTCTTACAAAGTCTTTCGTAATTTTCAGATATGCTGTATGACACATGAGGTATTTTTATGTATCCATGTGGTTAGAGAGTACATGAAAATTCTCGAACTAGGTTTACTCTCTTTTTTTATTGTCACGAGAGGTAGTTGGGCAGAGTTACCTGAGAGAGAGTTGCCTCTCAAGCAAGGTTAGTACCTTTCTTCAAATTACTACGCTGACAACCTTACGCTGCTAGAGCTATGACCCCTATGCTTCCAATAATTAAGTCAATATATAAAGTCCCCAGGAATGCATAAGCAGCAGAAGAGACCCAGCCTATCACTTTGAAAGAGCCAACGTCTACCTGCCCTCTCCCCTCTCAAGTGTGTGTACTTTCAAACGGGATTAGCGATTTCTATCCAACATACAGTATATCGTGTATAGTGTTGTTCACACGTTGGTGAAATTATTGGATGTTAATTCAAGTGTAGTGTGTTAATGTAAGTAGATTTAGACATAAATTATTGAATCTGGGACTGTGAGATTTAGGTTAAACAGTGAAGTGCATTAAAATGTTTTGCTTAACTGTCCTGTAACCTTGTGTGAATCAAAATACGAAAGTGTAACAGTTACATATGTGTAAGATTTATTAGTGTATGTTCCTTAGAGTGTTAAACTGTTAGCTCTTTCCATTATTTGTCAAAATTAAATATTTTTTATGATTTAATTTCCAGTGAAACAAGTGGCTGTATAATTTTTTTAAAGTTTCTTTCTTTTGTCCTAATCTAAGGTTTAGTTCAGATTTAACATTTCGAGTGATTTATTTTGTGGTGTTAATTCTTGTGAATTTCTGTTAACTTTTTATAGGATATATTTATTTTTGCTAAGTGTATACTATTTCAATCACCAATATGTTTTCTCAGTGCTTTGCGTGTATTCCCTAATTAAGAACCGAAGTAAGAGGTTGGTTTTGAAGAGTTCACATAAGTAATCACCTAGTTTTGTCTTGAGTAACGAAAGAAACCTTTGAATATTAGGTGTTCATATATATTGCCGTTTGGGTGTTGCTTAATATTCTCAGAGCTCAGGTATTATTTCTAAAGTGTAACAGACTTATGTAATATAATCAGGTGAGTTTTGGAGCTCGGGAATTTGCGTAAATCGTCAGCCGTAGTTATTTATATATATATATATATATATATATATATATATATATATATATATATATATATATATATATATATATATATATATATATATATAATATATATATATATATATATATATATATATATATATATATATATATATACATCTCCTCCTACAACAGTTGATGCAAAGGTCCTTGGTTAGATTTCGCCAGTTATCCTTATCTCCATTCATCATCTCCCATTTCACGCTTCATATTCTTCAGCCATGTAGGTGTGGGTCTTCCAACTCTTCTAGTGCCTTGTGGAGCCCAGTTGAAAATTTGGTGAACTAACCTTTCTTGGGGAGTGCAAAGAGCAAGTCTCAATCATCTCCATCTACCTTTCACCATGATCTCATCCACATATGGCACTCGAGTAATCTCTCTTATAGTTTTATTTCTAATCATGTCCTGTCATTTAACTCCCAATATTCTTCTGAGGGTATTGTTACAAATTGACTAAATCTGTTGGATACTGTTTCATTGCCATACTATGACTCATGTCCATACAGTAACACAGATCTATCTAAACGGATATATAGCCTGATTTTATGTGCAATTTCAGACCATTCGATTTCCAAAATTTACTCAACCTAGCCATTGACTGATATGATTTTTTCACTCTTTCAATAAACTGAAATTCTAAATATCCTAAATATCATAGTTCCCAGATATTTAAATGATTCCACCTCAACAATCCTTTCTCCTTTTAA
>NC_090744.1:72515491-72541952 GCF_036898095.1 Palaemon carinicauda | reverse complement strand
GGCAACTAACTACCCCTTGCTATCAAAATACAATCTTGCTACAACAATATGCTGACTTCCAGGTTTTGTGGAATTCTCATGATTATAGAGCTCATTTACCTTGACGTACAACACATATCTTCATACACGAATTAGGACATATATATATATATATATATATATATATATATATATATATATATATATATATATACATATATATATATATACATACATATATATGTATATATATATAATATATATATATATATATATATATATATATATATATATATATATATATATATATATAAAATATAATATATATATATATATATATATATATATATATATATATATATATATATATATATATATATATAGTTGGTAGTTGGTTTCTTCTCGGGAATCGCAATTTGAGTAGAAATGAAATAGTCAATGCTGCTATCATCTTCTTTATTTGGTAGCTTTTGACATAACTTATGTCATATTCAGCCTATATGTAATTATCATTATTTAAAATTAATAAAATTAATAAAAATCATCATGAATATATAGTTAGGAAGATATACTTCCAAGAACTGCCCAACTAGCTCTAAAATCAAACCATTCAAGAATCTTAAAACCATATAAAAGACTTATTACACATATAACTATGTAACTATATAAAAGACTCGATAAGTAATATACCTAGTCATCCGCAGGAGACGATGACTACCCATCCAGACCAGCAACCCACAGACCAGACGGATCAATAGGTCACCGGCAACTGAACAGGTATGCCCTCATTCAAGCTGGGTTTTGTCTTAAAAATGCATAAACACTCCAAGATTCTCAATTGGCTGACACTTCTATGTCTGCCTGTAATTTTGAAATTTTCCTTAGAAAGGGAATGACCAGATTTAAATACGTGGTCATAAATAGTTGAAATTGGTTTCTTATTCAAAGGTATATTGGTTCGTACCGATCTCCCCATGTGCTCCGAAATCCAACACTGAAACTGTCTAGATGTGCTTCCAGTGTAGCACTCATTATATAGTGCACATTGAAAAGTGCATATGACACCGGAACACATGGGAGTAGGTAGACTCCCCTTATATTTAAAAAATAAGCCAACTGAGAGCTTGTTAGTAAAAATCAGTTTTAAATCTATGTAGGAATAACACTTCCCCACAACACTCATAACTTCTGTTCTTAGTCTTTCCAAAACATAACCATAGTACGGAAAAGAGACATATAACTTTTTCTTACTGACCGTTTGAATTGCTAAATTTTGACTGTAAATTTTATCTAAAAACTTCTTGACATGATTGTAATAGAGGTTCAGAGGGAACCCATTGTTAATAAAAAATGATTTTAGAAAATTTTCTTCCTCATGAAACCCCAGATAAGTTCAACATACAAGATAACATCTACATAACAGAGTTTTTATTGAATTAATTTTGTAGATTTTTGGTCCCGAACTTTAAAAATTAGTGCTTAGTCCTGTAAATTTTTTTCGAAATACTGAGGTTTCAAAGGTACTATGATTCCGTGAGACCAAGACATCGAGAAAAGGAAAAGTATCATTCTATTAATTTTCCTTCGTAAATTTTATATTACGATGCTTTGTATTTAAATGATCTAAAAACTGGCATATGTGATCTAAATTTTTGAAAAGTAAAAGTGTATCGTTTACATATGGACGGTACAAAAAGGCTTAAATTCCACAGGACAATCACTCGACCATTTCCCTTCACAATAACATAGAAACATATTTGCCAATGTTGGTCCACACGGCGATCCCATTGCTACTCCATCTACCTGCTCATATAAGTTGTCATTAAATATGAATATGGATGTAGTGGTAGCTAGTTCTAATAGCATTTTAAATCGTTTTTCATTGAGACCTTTGAAAATGTACTCTGGGTTAGGGAAAAGTTGTTCAAAAATGATCTCCAATATTTTTCTTAAAGTGATGTTTGTGAACCAACTTTCTATATCAAAGTTGCACATAACATAGTTATTTGCATCTTCGACAGAATTTATCTACTCTACAAATTCATAAGTTATTTTTCAGGGTATATTCATTTACTGTGAAAGGGGCGAACTTAGTTACTAGATTGTTTGGACAGGTCATACGAGCAGTTATTAAAAGGGCTGAGAATTGGTCTCAGAGGATTGCCTCTTATGTGAGTTTTTGGGGCACCATGCATAATATCAGGTTGTGTTCCTGTTGCCATCATTGCTGAAGCTGTTTCGTCTGACAATATGCCATGTTATATATATAGTTATATGTGTAATAAGTCGTTGGATGGTATGGAGTTGTGGTAAGTTGTCACATGCTAAGCAGTCTAGCTACTTCCTTCATGCAGTCAGAGGTAAGCTGTGTTCCAAAATAACTTAATATTTTTTCAGGCACCCCTACCCTGCTAAACATCTCTACCAAGGCTTCAGCAAGTGACTCAGAGTCAATGTTCTTCAAAGGCACTGCATCAGGGTACCTACTGGCGTGGTCCTTCATATTGAGGATGAACTGGTGTCCTTTCTCAAATGGGGGATGTATCTTACCAATTATATCCACAGACACCCTCTTGAATGGGGTATCAATGATTGGCAGCATCTCGAGAGGTACTTTTGTCACCCTTCCTTTACTGATGGTCTTCTGGCAGATGTCACAATATCTGCATAACCTTGTTATGTTCCCACCCATTCCAGGCTAGTAGAACTCCCTGAGGATCTTCTCCTTTGTCTTCTTAGCACACAGGTGGCACCCTAAGGTGGATTCATGTACTAATGTCATGACTTGTGTTCTCAGGGATTTAGGAACCACAACTTGGGAGACCGGATTCCCATGGTGGATGTCTGGATGAACGAAGATCCTGTACAATAGCTGTTTCCTGGTTTCAAGCCAGATTTCTTGCCTTCCTTTTCTCTCTTCTTTGGAGGTCCAAAACTTCTTCAGAGTGTCATCTTTCTCCTGTAGTCGACAAACTTCCTCCCTATTGACTTATTTGTACAGGTTACTACCTGACACTACCAGTGGAGAAGGTTTCTTACCCTCTTGCATTGCTTGAGCCCTTGTTATCACTCCACAGGTTTCCTGGTCACAGGTGTCCTGCCACGCTGGGTCAGGATCTTCAGCTGGTCTTGCACATGGGACATTTCTAATTAGCAGGTCATAGGGGGCATCAGGAAGACAAACTGCATCCCCTTCTCCAATCAGGTTGGGGGTGTTGATGTGGATTTTAATCATTGTAGCTCTCTAGAAGGAATTGTCAGCAAGCCTGACCAGCACTAAGGTTCCAGTGTAAAGATCAGGATCAACAAATTTTTGTTTGATTACCACACTACTACATCCAGAGTCACACAACACCTGAACAATGTGGGATCCTACTCGACCCTTGGTCACTGACATGAGGTCTCCATTGCTTGGAACACAAGCGTTCATACAAAAAGCTTCCCTCTCTTGATGCAAGCATCTATCCTGGCTACATCCATTTCTAGAGGAGAGACACTGATTGAACAAAAGGACGAGACTTGTGCCACTGGTGTCTGTGCCTCTTCAACACTCTTCTCAACTTCCAAATAAGCGGTGTTGATGGTCTTTAATTCCGTGCATTCTGGGAGATCATGACCAAATTTATTACAGAACATACACGTCTTATCATTTCTGCGACCCCTCGGCTGGTCGAGAAGGTGATACTTCAATGCTATGTGGCCGAGCTGGTTGCACTTGTAGCACCTTACCTCTCTAGCTGAAGTTCCTTTGATGCCTTGCTCATGGGGCCCATGTCAAGGACTCTCAGCAGCACTTGATCCTGTCGGCTTAGGTGGTCAATAAACAGGCTTTTTTCCTACCTTGGCCTCCTTAGAGAGCTTAGTTCCATGAGCTGTGAGGTACTGCTCAGCTGCCTTGGCCAAGTCATCCAAATAATCAGGGGCATTTTCTTTCAGTTGAACTTCCAGTGCATTTGAGACAGCATTAATGAACTGTTCCTTGACCACCAGCTGTTGGAGCTCTGCAAAACTTTCATAAGGGCCAGCTTGTTCCATCCCCTTCTTGAGGAAGCTCTTGAGCTTGACAATGAACTGTTCAGGGATCTTTTCTTCTTCTGGAGGTGTGTATCGGAACTTTTCATGGAATCCTTCCTCGGTAAGGTCATATCTTCTGAAGAGCGCTTTCTTCAAGATATCATAGTCCTTGGCATATTCGTCAGAGAGCCGACCATAGACTAGAAGAGCATTCCCTGTCAAAAGATCACTAAGTGACGAGGCCCACGTTGACTTGTCCTACTTGTGTATGTCAGCAAACCTCTCAAAACTCAACAAGTAGCTGCCAAGCTCATCCTTACCATCCACAAACTCCGAGAGGTTTGTGATCTTTGCTTTGGGAGAGTTTTTATTGATCACTGCAGGCTCCTCTTCATGGTGTCGTGCTGCCTTTAGTTCAAGTTTCTTTATTTCTAGCTCATGTCGTTGCTCATGCTCCTCTTCTAGTTCATGCATCGCTCCTACTCCTTCTCTTCTAGTGCAAGTCGTCACTCCCGCTCTCTCTCTCTCTCTCTCTCTCTTTTCTAGTTCGGCCGAAGCTTTCCCTCGCTCAGCATTATACCTCTTCAGCCTCTCTTCTCTCTCAAGATTTTTCTCTTCTGCTTGAACCCTATGCTCACCAAACTCAATGGCCTTCTCATCGTCCAGTCAGTAGTCCCTAGCCAATGCAATATATTCCTTGCAGGTTTCCATGACTTCAACTTTTAGCCTTTATTTTTTCTTCACTGATGCCAATCCTGGCAATGTCACCACTTGTCAGAACTGAGGTTCAGAAATTGGCAGGTGTGAAAATAAAATAAGACATTTCTTCTTACTACCACTATTCTGGTATAGCCTTTATTAACATTCAATGTATAAATCACAAAACGCCGCATATACTGCTCGAAACGTCTTAAATACCATTATCGTTCATAGTATAACAATGATAACCTCCTCACACTTCCGCCCCATCATTCTTAAACTAGAAGAGAGAAGCCCCTTTATAACATATGCGCTAGAAACGCCACGAGTTCTGTCTCTCCCCTAAAACAAAGCTATAGATGTCTCCTTGCCTTATTTCCAAGGACTCCACAAAAGCACACATTCTATTCCAATAAATATGTATCCATGAATAGCGTAGTGACATCTGCTGTGAAGTGACTGTTGTATACATTACAGATTAAGGTAGAAAAAATATTGTTAGCTAGTAACATTAGATCAAGGACACAAGATTTTTACTTGCATTATTTTCACTAAATAGCATACTTAAATTACTTTAACGTGAAATAAACTATGGGAAATCAGACCGTGTATAAACAGTAATTATAACAATAAAAACAAACAAAAGAAATGCTAATGATAATATACAAAAATACTTATAAATCAATATAATACTGGGCTGATATATTTAAATATATACGCAGAAATATTGATTTGTGACACAATGCCCATGAAAACTAAAACGTCCGCTTTACGTACATCTGCCTTACTTGCAAGATTTCATAATCCTAACCATCTTACTTCTGACAAGGGTACCAGGGTACCACTTTCACCTCTCAATTGTGGACATTATTAACGAATCTCCTAGGTGTCACCTTACATCAGACAACTGCCTACAAACCTGCAGACAACATAATTGCTGAACATTTTCATCTCACCCTCAAAGCAGCTTTGATATCCCTCTTCAGTGACTCCAACTGATTTATTCAGCTTCCCATTCTTTATTTCTTCATGCTGATTATAGAATAACTTGTTTAAGCTTGCCATTACATGTTTTAGATTGTTTGAATTTTTTTATATTCTTGCTCCTAACTGAAAGTATATAAGCTCCTTATCTGTTGAATAAACTTTACTTGCATTCACCTCGTCTCTTTGTTAGAATCTAATAGTTACGTTACCACAAATTGTTATGATATACATAATAACTACAAAAGAAATTTCAACATATGTTAATATTGTAAATGGTCCATCAAACTCTTAATAATGAAAAAGATGCAACTCGTATATCATCTAAATTACCAAAATTCTTTACCATCAGACTGAAAGCAATCAAAATGTTTGTCACCTGAAGCAAATTGTCAAATTTATTCTTCACTTGTAGTGGATAATCTTCATGTCGTTATGTTTTAGATAAACTTTATCACCGGGTGAATAATAACAGATTTCGTTGCTAGTCTTTTTATGTCAGACTTAGCTGTTGTATCTTCCACAAGCAAATTTCTTTTCAACAAATTATATCATGTAGTGCTCTTATTTACAATTATTTTTGCAGTTGTTGAGGAAAAATGTATATATTAGCATATACAGTGTATCTAAATATTTGTACAGACTTTTAGAAAAGGATTATCAAATTATCCCCCAGAAGCAGATATAAGATATTTGGAATTCCATGATAGTATGCAAATATTTCATAAAATATCCTGGTTGTAACTACCTTTGAAAATATTGACTTGGTTTATATGTTCCTAGGTGCTACTAGACAATTGACATAATTTAAACAACAAGAGATATCGTGAAGAAATTAATCTTCATTAGAATAGATGAGCTATCAAATTCTAAGTTTTATAACTTTTCTTTTATTTTAAAGTTATTATTAAAAGAGTGCTTCACAGGTAAAGGCTTTTAGCAAAGCATATTTCTAACATTGAAAGTTACATTAAAGCCATATGAAATCTTTCCAATCATAAAAAATATTTGTTAATAATCTTATGCCGGAGAGAGAGAGAGAGATATGAAGGTGAATATGTTCATAATGTATATTGTTCATAGTTCTAAGGTATTTTTATCACTCGATACTTTCAAGGACCAAGGACTGTATCACAGTGTTTTATACATTATCGTACACTATAACAGTTTCGAATCTTTATCTTATCACTTGATCTTTCTTGCACTATTAATAGACCGACCTATGTTATCATGCTAGCTCATGTTCTGTCGTATTTGAATTTTTGTGACGTATATAAACCCGATGATTGTTTTATGAAGTATGGTTGAATTCACCCCAACTCTCAGTTACAACCTAACTGCCTACTCGCACATTGACCAGCAGGGGGTCTGTTCCATCCCGCCTTTCCCCTCACTGCTGTGCCTTACTGTTTGAAGATGCCGCCCTCCAAACCTGCCTCTTCGGCACACTCCTCCGCAATGATACTGCCGCCCTTCACAAGCGGAGAAGTCCCATTTTGCATCAAGGGCATAACTCAGTCAAGCACAAAAGCGGACTATGTTCTCGCAGCAATACCCAAGGACATTTTCCCAGAAATCTCTGATTGGCTTTGCGAACAAGGGGACACCCCAATAGTGTACGATGCTCTCAAAGCATACCTCCTGGAGCAGTAATCACTATTGGCAGCCGCCATTTTAGCAAAACTTTTCCAGCTCTCTCAACAACCATTGGGGGACCAAAAGGCATCGCTTGCACTCAGGGAAATGACCAGTATCCCTCTCCTACAACCTGACGCAGACGACTTGCAAACGTCTCTCCTAGTGAGGCGAACATACTTTATACCATTTGTGTAAGATGATTACTCGATATTTTACCAATGAAGGACCTGATGACCAAAGTCGACACACTTATAGACTGCCAATTCACCACCTTCAAGACCTCCATCAATGCCTCCATTCCTGATGAAGAGCACAACTATTCCACATCAACCAAAGCTGACATGAATGCAGTAGGACATAGATACCTACGCCGTGACGTGCCGGAGTAGTGACAAAGCCGCCCACCACCCACCACTCACGCCCCAACCAACGACCTCTACAGCAACTTACTCACGCCTATTATTATTATTATAATTATTATTATTATTATTATTATTATTATTATTACTAGCCAAGGTACAACCCTAGTTGGAAAAGCAAGATGCTCTAAGCCCAAAGGCTCCAATAGGGAAAAATAGCCCATTGGGGAAGGAAATAAGAAAATAAATGATGAGAATAGATCAACAATATATCAATCTAAAAACAGTAACAGCGTCAAAACAGATATGTCCTATATAAACTATTAACAATATCAAAAACAGATATGTCATATATAAACTATAAAAAGACTCATGTCAGCCGGGTCAACATAAAAACATTTGCTCCAACTTTGAATTTTTAAAGTTCTACTAATTCAACTACCCGATTAGGAAGAACATTCCATAACTTGGTAACAGCTGGAATAAAACTTCTAGAATACTGTGTAGTATTGAGCCCCATGATGGAGAAGCCTGGCTATTAGAATTAACTGCCTGCCTAGTATTACGAACAGGAGAAAATTGTCCAGGGAAATCTAAATATAAAGGATGGTCAGAGTTATGAAAAATCTTATGCAACATGCATGATGAACTAATTTAGCGACGGTGCCAAAAAATAATATCTAGGTCAGGAATAAGAAATTTAATAGACCATAAGTCTCTGTCCAACAAATTAAGATGAGAATCAGCAGCTGAACACCAGACAGGAGATCAATACTCAAAACAAGGTAGAATGAAAGAATTAAAACACTTTTTCAGAATAAGCCAGTGTTTTGTGCATTTGAAGAAGACACAGACCTAATATGTTTCTCAAAAGTAAATTTGCTGTCGAAAATCACACCCAAAATTTTAAAAGTCATACAAATTTAAAGAAACACTATCAATACTGAGATCCAGATGTTGAGGAGCCACCGTCCTTGACCTACTTACAATCATACTTTGAGTTTTGTTAGGATTCAACTTCATACCTCATAATTTGCACCATGCACTAATTTTAGCTAAATCTCTATAAAGGGATTCACCAACCCCAGATTTACATTCAGGGGATGGAATTGATGCAAAGAGAGTAGCATCATCTGCATATGCAACAACTTGTTTTCTAGGCCAAACCACATGTTATGTGTATATAATATGAAAAGTAATGGGCCAAGAACACTTCCCTGTGGAACACCGGATATCACGTTCCTATACTCACTATGCACTATGGTGAACATCAACAACAACTCTTTGAGATCGAGTACTTAAGAAATCAATAATAATGCTAAGAAACGACCCACCCACTTCCAACTGTTTGAGTTTGAAAACAAGGGCCTCATTATTAACATGGTCAAAGGCAGCACTAAAATCAAGGCCAATCATACTAACTTCCTGATCGCAATCAAGGGATTTTTGTACAACATTGGAGATTGTAAGAAGGGCATCAAATGCTCCAAGGCCTTTATGAAAACTAAATTGTAAACTAGGGAGTAGATGATTACCTTCAGCAAACCTAGTAAGACGTTTTGCCCGAAGACATTCAAAAACTTTAGATAATATGGGAGTTATGGAAATTGGGCGGTAATCAGTGGGACTTGAGCTACCACAAACACATTTACATAGAGGAGTAACATTACCAATTCTCCAACAGGTGCTAAAAGTTCCTCTTCTTGCTACTTTGCCCAAAATATCAGATAAATTTGGAGATAAGAAATCTGGTCTTTATAAAAAACAAAGGAAAAATACCATTTGCGTCTACACCTCCATAAGCATCAAGGTCCATCAACAGAGCTTTAATCTCCCGAGATCGAAAAGATAACTAGTTAGTTTAGCCTCAGGAAAACAGGAATGAGGAAGTTCAAGTTTTTCATTACTCTGTTTACTGTCAAAAACATGAGCCAAAAGTGTTGCCTTTTCCTTTGAACAGTGAGTGACTGAGCCATCTGGTTTAAGTAAAGGAGGAACTGTTGCATCTACACCAAAGAGTGCAGATTTAAGGATAGACCACCATTTATGTTCCTGAGTTGTACCAGAAAGGGTTTCTTTTATGGTTAAATTGTACTCCTTTTCAGTTGAGGTATAAACTCTCTGAGCAAAAGCTCGAAGCTGAGTATAGTTGTTCCAGGTCAAATCTGATCTGTTACCCTTCCAAAGATGATAGGCCTCCTGCTTCTCCAAATAAGCACGTCTACAATCATCATTGAACCACGGTTTGTCCTTCGCTCTGTACCTTAGCACACGAGAAGGGATACGCCTATCAATTATGTTGACTAGATTCTCATTCAAAGGGACAACAGGATCTAAACTACTATATAATTGTGACCAATTCAAGCAAAAAAGATCATGCAAAATCCCATTCCAGTCTGCTTGGGATTTTATATAAACTTTACAAGAGTATGATATATCAGGGACAGGCTGCTCAGTCTTCACTACTAATGAAATCAAGGCATGATCAGATGTCCCGACTGGAGAACCAACCTTGCTAGGTATAACACCAGGGGAGTCAGTGTATACGAGGTCCAAGCAACTATCAGACCTATGAGTAGCTTTATTTATGATTTGCTCATGGCCTGATTCAGAGGCAGTCTAAAGATCTTAAGCCATGGCGATTGGTAGGAGAGATAGAACTTAACCACTCCCTATGGTCAGCATTAAAATCACTAACAAAGACAAAAGAAGCCTTTCTCTCATCTTCTTGTATCTTAGCCATAATGGTAAGAAGACAATCGAAGATAGAATCATCCATGTCTGGATTCCGGTAGATCGAACACAAATAAAAGTTGTTATGCCTACCACAAACTTTTATTACCTGAATATCATGACATCCACATTGATAGCAAGACTTATGAGACGCAGGGTACTCGGTCCTAATATACACCGCCATATCCCTTGCCCTAGGGATGGCATCACATTTAAACATTATTGGCTTCTTAAAAACCAGTTATAAGGAGGTCAGATGAGTGCCTCATAATAGAAACCAAAGTTTCTGACCACAAAAGAATATCATACTGTCTGGACGCAACTGTAAGGTCTTGGATATTTGCATGAAGACCACGAATATTGCAATACAGAAGATGACATTGACGAAATCTAAGACATACTGGTCCCGGATTTTGTTCAATGTCTCCAGACAGCATAAGAATTTATAGAAATAAAAAAGAGAAATCATACTTAAAAACTAGATTAACAAGAATTATAACAAAAACAATATGTACAGAATTATAAATAAAGCGACTGATGATACCCATAGACTATAGTAAAAAGTCGGAAAAACTGGTCAACATGGAGGAGCCGATACACCATGCAAGGCTATATACCCTCTAGGCTAGCCACTTCAACTGAAAAGAGGACAGTAAGGATGGTTTTGAAGAGAAGAAGAATCAGAAAAAGGAAAAGACAACCTCTTAATAAACCACCAGGCATCCACGGCTCTTCTATTAAGCCTGCCCAACACACCATTTAAAAAAAAAAAAAAAACAAGAGGAAGAAAAAAAATAATAATAAGATAGAATAGTGTGCCCGAGAGTACCCTCAAGCAAAGAGAACTCTAACCCAAGACAGTGGAAGACCATGGTACAGAGGCTATGGCACTACCTAAGACTAGAGAACAATGGTTTAATTTTGGAGTGTCCTTCTCCTAGAAGAGCTGCATACCATAGCTAAAAACTCTCTTCTACCCTTACCAAGAGGAAAGTACACTGAAAAAATTGTAGTACAGTAATTAACCCCTTGGGTGAAGAAGTGTTTAGTATCTCATTGTTGTCAGGTGTACGAGGAAAGACGAGAATATGTAAAGAATAGGCCAGACTATTCTGTGTAATTGTAGGCAAAGAAAAAATAAGCCATAACCAGAGAGAGGGATCCAGTGCGTTACTGTCTGGCCAGTCAAAGGATCCAATACCTCTTACCTCTCTAGTGGTAGTATATCAATGGGAGGCTGGTACCCTGGCCAACCTACTATCTGCCACTCCAGATTCTGGGCTGCTGCGTAGAAATGTTCGAACGGTTGTTAGTAGCCAAAAAAACGTGTAAGTAGGCCCCTTGTGGCAGTAGCCTCTAGGGGTAGAATCTCAACAGTTGGCTGGTGCCCTGGCCAGCCTACTATCTGCCGCACAGTTATGCTACTACCACTCCAGATTCTGGGCTGCTGGGTAGAAATGTTCGAACGGTTGTTAGTAGCCAAAAAACGTGTAAGTAGGCCTTCCCTTGTGGTAGTAGCCTCCCTGTCACTAATCTTTTCTTTTTATATGATGCAGGTATGGTCGTGCCAACGTCCACCTGGTAGCTGCCAACGGATCTGCGATACCAACCTACAGTTATAAAAAACTCACATTATCGTTTGGAAGCATCAAATATCACTGGAAATTTCTCGTTGCTGACATCACATTACAAATCCTTGGTGCGGATTTCCTCTCACCTTTCCACCTCCTGGTTGGTGTCACTCACTGACGGCTAGTCAACGTAGACTCTTACTTATCCACACCTCTTCAATCTGCAAACCTCCAAACTCGCTCTCAACATCAGCATAATTACGGATGCCTATGCCCACCTCCTCATGTTGTTCCTGGAAGTTCTCCAGCTACAACTTAGTCAAATGCCCATGGTTCCCGCCAAACACAGCATTCATCACCGTATCACCAGTGTTCACCAGATTCAGGCATCTAGCACCAGAACATTTAGCAGCCACCAAACAAACGTTTGCCAAGATGGGAGAAAGGGGCCTTTGCCAAAAGGTCTCAAGCTCATAGCCATCACCCTTACACATCGTCCTGAAGAAACATGGCTCCTTGTAATTGTGTGGGGATTATGGTATATACACCTTCAATTACTCCTACTTTGGCCTTTGAAATGCTGGAACCAATTTTCAACAGACACATGGATAGTATCTTAGGTGACCTTCCCTTCTGGGTTATGTGGATGACATTTACCTACGTCACCTATGCATCATGCTCGACCAACTAAAACAATACAGCCTTATAGACTGGTACGAAAAGTCTACCTTTGTTGTTAACAAAGTATCGTTCTTAGGGCACCGCATCACACCTGAAGGAGTCCACCCCCTCCCTGAGAAGGTAGCAGCTATTCAGAAGTTCCCTACACCCTCGACTGTCAAAACACTGCAAAAATTCTTGGGCATGATCAATTATTATCAGTTTCCTGCCAGCTATCACTGCCTCTCTTGCCCCATCTATGCTTCCTTCAAGGGCCAGCCAAAAGACCTGAAGTGTGGTTCCCTTCAATAGGCAACCTTCAGTAATGCAAAGAATGGCCTATTAACTGCTACTGCTCTTAATTTTCCCATTCCACTTGCACCTCTTCTTTTCTCAACCAATGCCAGCTATGTTACTATTGATACAGTACACGAGCAAGTGGTCAACATCTCGTACCGCCCATTGGCTTTCTTCAGTAGAAAATTGTCCAAGCCAAAATCCTGCTACTCTATCTTCGACTTTGAATGGCTAGCTGTGCACTTAGCTTTCCATTACTTTCTCCGCTTCTTTTGGTCATTCGCATGGACCACATGCCTCTGGTGCACGCCTTCATTTGACAGTCCAACGCCTGCTCTGCCCGTCAACGCAGACATCTCTCTGCCATGGCTGAAGACAATTGCACCTTTCAACACGTTCCTGGGAAAATGAATACCATTGCGGATGCCTTGTCAAGAAACGCATTGGCCACCATTCACTTGGGATTAGATTACAGCACTTTGGTAGAAGCTAAACAAAAAGATCCAGAGTACCAATCCTGTAGACCATTCTACACATCTCTCCATTAGGAAGACGTCCCTCCCAACAACTCCACCACCACCCTCCTCTGTGACATCAGTACTGGTAGACCTAGACTGGGGATACCTGCTCTCATGCACTAACAGATGTTTGATTTCTTTCATGGCCTTTCATATCCCTCGTGCCAATTTACATTGCAGCTACTGAAGATAAAGATTATTTAGCACAGTATTACTAAGGATGCTGAGGAAGGGTCCACATCTGTACATCATGCCAAACTTCAGAAGTATATCAACACATGGTTGGCAGGAGTGGGTACCTTTCCTCAACCTCCATAGTATTTTGCCCACATTCATGTCGACGTAGTAGGTCCCCTACCCACATCACAAGGACACCGTTACTTGTCTACTGTCATCAACTGCTCCACTCATTGCTCTGAAGCCATAGTTATGGAAACTGCCATGTCTGCCTCATGTACATTCTGTGGTAGATGAAGTGTCGTCAACCCCGTTCCCCTGACTCCCTAAAATCTATAGACGATAGAAAATTGAAGGCTGGGTTAAAAACGTCCCCATATGGCGGTTGAGTGAAGTTACAAAAGAAATGAAATGGCGAAGCTTGTAGGGGACAAGGGTGTAAGGGAACGCACGATTAGTGACGAAAGAAGTGATGGTTTTTTTTCATTTCTTGCCAGAATTTATTTTCTCCTCCCAAAATTGTAATTACGTTTTGATATTCTGTGTTTTTATAGCCTCGCAGATATGATCAAAGTAGTAAATTCATGCAACAAGTTACTTACTTACTTACTTACTTTGATGGCTGCTTTTCTGGTCCCATACAGCAGAGTAACCGCACTCTCTACAGGACCTCCACTGTCGTTTTATCTTGTTCGTTCAGAGTATTCAACATTTCATGTAACCTATTGCTCATTTACTGTTAATTCACCACTGCCAAACGACTCATAGAATAAGAAAGTCTTCAGTTTTCTCTTGAAAGCCTTAACGTCTTCGATCGTTCTGAAGTCTCGTGGAAGCTTATTGTATAGTCTCGGGGTCACATATTTAAGACTTTGGAGCCTGCAGTAGACATATATCTAGGTTCCAATAATTTGAAACAATTTGCAACTATTCTTGTGACTGTATGATTTATTGGCTGCACAATATGGAGCAATTCTCTTCAGTATTTTGGATGACCGGTTCTGATAACTTGTTGGGTTATTGTATGTATCTTAAATTCAATTTTCGCTTTGATCGGCAGCCAGTGTAATTCAATTAGGATAGGGGTGATCCTTTCTCTTGGTGGGACAATTTTTATCAGTCTTGCCTATCTGTTTATTATGTTTTGTTATTTCTTAAATTGTACTTTTGGTAAATTGTGATAGATGGAGTTCCAGTAGTCAATCCTAGTAATAACACAGTTTATCATAAGTTTATTTAAATAATTATCATCCAGGTACTTTTTTATAAAAGAAATATTTCTTAGATGACAACCAGAAATTTTTACTACATTATTTATTTGGGCATTGAGAGACAAGTTGCAGTCAAGAAATACACCTAGATCACGAATTTTACGAGATCGACACTGAGTCATTACTTTTGTTCAGTTGAAAATCACCCAAGCTTCTCACAGTCTTTCTCTTTCCCACCACCATGAACTCAGATTTGTTCTCTTTAATTTTAGCCGTTTGATTGTCATCCATTCTCCAACACTATTAAGGATTCGGTTTAGAGTTTCAGTAGTGTCAACTATATCATTTATAGAGAAGTAATTTTGTGTGTCGTCCGCAAATAGTCTGAACTTCACACCATGCCATTGTAGTATTTTCAATAGACCAATAGTATAAATGCAGAATAAGATTGGGTCAAGTACACTCCCCAGGGTACCCTTTTGTTTAAAGGTTCTTATGATGAATAATAGTTTCCAATTTACACACAGTAATTTCTACCAACCAAGTAGTCTTTTAGGTATTCGAAAGCTTGATTTTCAACGCCGATGCACCCTAGATCATATAGTAGTAGTTTATGCAACTGTATCAAAAGCCACATTAAGATTGAGTAATATTGAAATACCATATTTATTCTCATCCATCATCTCCAATACAGTATATAATTTACAACAGAGCAGATGGCTGTCTCCGCAGAGTATAGTTTTCTGTAAGCAGATTGGTTGTCAGGCAAAGCTTCTATTATTTCTAAGTGACTGATTAGTTGTTCAAGAATTATGTATTCTAGCACTTTTGAAACAAATGATAGATTCAAAATAGGTCCATATGAGCTTAATTCCTGGTAATCCAGAACACTTTTCAGAACTGGTGTGACTATAGCCTTTTTCTCAGATTTGTGAAACTTACATTCATCAATGCTTGCATATGCTATTCCCATTATTAATTCGGCTAGACTAGAAAAGTTTCTCGCTCCAATTACTTCAGATACGAGCAGAGGATCGATCGCGCAGTTTGTTTTCTTTGCTCTCTTGATAATCCTGGTGATAATGACTTGTGTTATGTTGTTAAATCTCATTAATTTTATCTGTGTATCAGGTGTATCATTAATCTGATGTTGAATGTTTACAAATGACCTGCTTATGTTTTTGCTAGTTCCTGGTCACTGTATCCTCAGTTAGCATTTTTCGTATACATTTCCAATAATGCCATTTAGGAGACAATATAACTTATTTATGTCTGTTGCTGCTTCGCGGATCTTATCCTTTTAGTATTCACTTTTTTCCTTCTTAGTAGGTAGTTGTATTGACACATGGCAGTTTTGTATTCCACCCATGTACTTTCAGTTTTTAACCGATTCCATTTTCTTTCTTTACGTCTTTTTTCCCTCTTTTTCACTAAAGTCTCTCCATCAAACCAAGGAGATTATCTTTAACAGTGATTATCTTTTCCATCAGTGGGCACATGGTATCATCTTCACTTTTACTCACTTATTATAAGTGGTCTTAAGACAGTTAACACACATAGCTCCAAACACACGTTGGCTATCATGATCACAGGGAATGTTGATAGCATCATTTATTTTTTGGGTAACTTATTCAATAAATACGGTAGGAGAAAAGTTTGATTTATGTCTAAAGTTTATTTTCTTTACTACTGTATGTTTCTGCAGAGGTAAACTAAACATAATAAGTTTGTGCACTAGAGAGATAGTACATTTCTCTTCCACATTTATATCAGATACAAGGTTATTCATTCCATCACTCAAAAGTAGGTCCAACGTATGCCCAGTTAAAGTAGGTTTAAAGTCGTCATTATTCAGTAATTTATATGATTCTGATAACTCACAAAATGTCAAAGCGTCAGGAATTGATGTATCATCCATCCAAAAATTGAAGTCTCCGCAAATAACTAATTAATTCTTCTCCATGATAATCATCTCAATGCATGCACTGAATTCTTCAAAGAAGATACGTGTATTTGTTCTAGAAGGTTTGTACACTGTTACAAAGGATACTTTTCTGTTTCATTTTTTTTTCTTTTTTTTTTTGCATAAAGTTTATTTTTTATGTATCCAAAGCTTGTTACACTAGTTCTTTTTTAACATTTTGTGATTTGAGTAACCTTTATAAATAAAGAGTTCGACAACCCTACCAGACCTACCCTCTCTCGGTATGTGAAATGTGTGTGTGGGGGGGTGTCATTTCAGTTATCTTAGCCTTGTCAAAGTTATTTAACCATATTTCCTGTTTATTAATTCTCGAATTTGAAAAGTTTTATTACCCACAGATTGTATATTTACATAGCCAGAGTTTATGACGTCCCTAGTATCCATGATCAGTATTTTCTGCGAGTCTTCCATTCCAAGTCAAAAGCTTTGCAATCTCTAGAATTTACTATGTGATCACTTGGTTTGTTTAACTTTGTGCAGTTAATACACCTTAAAATTTTCGAATTACACCCCTTTGAGGAAATGTTTTCCTGAACATTTCCCGCAGACTTTATCACCATTCATAGACTTGCAATCTTGTTCAAGATGTCCATACCTCTGATAGTGGTAGCAGGTGATCACGTGGTACGCATCACGTATGTTATGATTACACCATCGTAACAAAACTTTAATAACAGCACCTAAAAAAACCTATGAATACCATTCTCAAATATGATAAACCTGTCCTATTGTCAGATATGTATTATAAGCCTTTAAATCTTATATATGACAATGAGTGAAGTTGAAGTTATTGAGCTCGATAATAATTCCTATATTCTATATCTAATTTTAAGCGGATCTGAGAACATATTTCTACTAAACTATTTTTTGCTTTAGAATCTTCAACCACGATATGACTCTTTTAATGTTCTTATATAATGGCAAACACTTACCTTTTTAAAAGTTTCTTTATATTGAACTATCATTTTCATAAATTCAGTTATCTATGTTTTCTTCAATTGACCTTTGTATAGTGATAATGTGTGAGAATTGTATACTATAATAAATTTTCTCTCATTATAAGCTTACACTGACAGTTATCATCCTACTACTATAATATATTTCAAATATATTGACAGAAACATTATACGGATTAGATAATGAACAGATCTGGGCATTTTTCGATCGTTTATTTAACAAGTCAAGCTAAGAAATAATTATACATAAAACTTGTAAAGTATGTCACATTTCAACATAGCTATTCTTATAAATTTCAACTTTTCCTAATTTATTAATTTCACAGTTTTCAAAATAATGTGATTTGTTTACTTCTTAACATTTAGTGGATTAATTATATCCTAATATATTTCTAATGCTTGTTAAGTTAAATTTGTCGTGGAAACGAATTGTAAATATCAATGTAAAACTAATATACAAAAACTATAATGAACAAAAGCGCCATTTTTAGTGAAATATCCATTTATCTCAAGCATCAATAATTTAATCGAGACATCCATGCTTACCAAATATTAGATTTTGGCATATTGTCGTGTGACGTCGAATGGACTTCCATTCCTCAAAGGCTTTCATTATGATTTACGATGGCTTGATCATTCGGCATCTGGACGTCATCCTGATCGGACCTCTTCCCAGCTCTTTCCTGGCAGCTATCATAGCAGCTACGATCAAGCTCGGATCCGACCTTCGCCTCCAGCAGCAGCGCTCAAGTGACAGCTCCCTTGCGGCCGTCCACCTAACCAATTCCTTCATCCTTACCCTCCCCCTCCCTGCCCCACCTAACCTCTTACTCCCAAGTACTACTCTGTCTCTCTCCTCCTCGAACTTCAACTCTTGTACTAACACCATAAGTAGCCCTTTCCCCCCGGAGTAGCCGTTGTGGTCTTAAAACTCTCTGGGGGCACTGGGAGGGCTGCACAGTCTAGGTTCCTACTTCTTCAGTAGTGCCTACATAGGATAGGGCTTAGGCATAAGTCACTGTCTCTCATAAAGTGATAATTAACATCTTTAATCTTTACTCCTATAACGTTTTTTGGTTCTAGCACCCTTAATAATTAAAATTCTCAAAATGTTTTTGCAGTTTTGTTAAAGAATCATATTTGCTCCACCTAACCAGTCTCAAAATTCATCTCAGGTTATTCCATCATATTTTTTTCGAAAAAAGTCAAAATTTTTGTTCTCTCAAAAGAGTACGTTAAATTCTCTAGATTTATTTTCCTCAAGAAATCTCATTTAAGCAGTGCAATCTCTGTAGACTTTTCTCATAAATATAAGTAAATATTCAATAAAATTAATTAAATGCAAATATCAGTCTCTCCTTCGATAAAATGGGCAAAGTCAAAATAAAAGACACTAGTCAGGGATCTGACAGAGGCCCGTATGCAGACAGTATGGAGTATCCTACAGGATAACTCCTGCTTCATCCACAAACTAACCAAATCAAACAACATCTATTTGGCTATAGCTGATGAAGCTGCCATAGAAAAGATCCTCCTCCCAAAAACTAAGGAAGCTTTCCTTAGTAAGAACTTTGAAGTTTTAGAACCCCCACATCTTAATGCTTCACGTACCTTGGTCATAACCCAAGCTGATAGCATAATTTATAACCTTTCAGAAGTGGAACTGAAAAATTAAATTGAGCAGAGAAATAAAGTTAAGGTGACCAAAATGATCAAATTACCATCGACCAAAACAACTTTCAAAGTTCAACTTGAAACCATTCAAATGGTAAGAGACAGTCTTACCAAAGGACTGCTCATTTCAAGTCAGTCATTTCCCCCTAAATACCTGGCTCAGGACGTATTTGTCTCTCTATCTCAATGCATGAGATGCTATAAGTATGACCATACCAAAAAGGTCTGCCCTCAACCATCCACCTCCAAAATATGTTCACTCTGTGCCTCAGTAGAGCACTATTGGACAGATATAATAACCAACAAAACCATAAGTGCATCACATGCAATGGAGACCATCCAACCATGGCAGCAAGATGCCCTACTAGAAAAACTATGGTTAAGGATCAAGCAAAGGTTCTCAGAAATCAACAATCTCATATCGTTCCAAACAAGTCCTTTGCACAAGCCTAGCCCCTACCACTTCAAACACCTCCTTTCAGCCTATATTTAGCAGCATTATGCTACAACAACAAACCATAATGAATACGGCACTGATCATGGCAAATCTATGCGAAGCAGTTGAGCCAGGGACTTTCCAGTCAATGGTTGATGCTTTCTACAAAGCCAATGGACTTCCTCTTGTCAAAATCCCTATAGAGGCCATCAAATTAGCCAATAAAGTATCAGCAATGCTGAAAACAGGAAAAATGAACGACAACAATCCTCAACAAACTGTGTCAGTCAATAAAGTCATGGAAACAGATGAAGTAAACTGGAAAAGGATTCTGAGTGACTCAGATTATGATATCTCAGAGCCTGCAAATCCTGCCAAGAAGCAACCACAACCTTCTAACTCAACATCTGTACCCGCAGACATTGAACTGCAAGGAGCCACTGCTCTCCCTACGCTTCTCCCCATGAAACAATCTAAACCAAAAATTGGATTGAAACTTTATACTTCTATCAATTCGGCATATCCCCCAAAATTCGCAACTCATGAAACCATCAAGAAGATTATATTTGAAAATATGATAATAATACTGTTGTTCAATTCATAAATGACGGCTCAATAGAACTGGATAAATACAGTTCTAGGATCGCCCGGATCAATGCGGATAAATTCAGGAGGTTAAATGCAGGATTTTATGACTTGACCAAAGGACAATTACCATAATGGATACTCTCACAGTAATTCAACATAACGTATTAAAGTGGACATTCCACAGAAGTAAGGAACTTGTCAATATCTACTCCTCTCTCTTCCATCACCTAATACTTCTTAACTCAACAGGGATTCCTAATTCCTCCCGTATCAAGATCTGGAACTATAATGTGTTCCAGTGTAACACCTCTGGCAAGCAAAGCGCTGGGACAGCAATAGCAGTTAGACGGGATGTTACAGTGAAATTAATAGATGGTTTTAATCATGATTTGATTGCTGTCGAAAGACAGACAGTACGGGGATTAGTAATAATGGCAAAAACTTATCTACCCCCAAGAAACCCAGTATTTTCACAACAGGATATAATATCATTAATGAGATGCAACATCCCAGTCAATCTGCTGGCTGATCTTAACGCAGCCCATACACCCCTGTGTCATAATAGAACAAACCCTATTGGCACATTAATCCACGGCCTGATGAATAGGAACAGCAGTAAGTTTCTAGGCCCAGATTTTGATACGTATTTTAACAGAAGAACCTACAGTAAGCCTGATATACTTCTTTCTAATCGATTTCATATTTTCAATTATTCAATTACTCAAGTCCCCTTAACCACATCAGATTATCTTCCTATTATCTTAAACTTACTGTGAAACCCATTATGGTAGTCACTAGTCCAACAATAGATATCAACAATGAAAACTGGGAACGTTTTAAGGACACACTCGATGACTCTCGCTCTACTTATGACGTACCCGATAACATCTTAAAGGATAAATCCTACATAGACGAAAAAATAACTTTTTGGTATAGGAGGATCAAGGAAGTATCAGAGCTCCATATCCCCTTCAAAACACACAGGATCTTACCTTATACCAAAGAAATAGATTCTCTTAAACTACTACAATTCCGTTATGAATAAGCCCTGGATTTAATTCATATCCGAGGTCCAACACATCAACTCTTAGATTACATTCATGATATTCAAGAATGGATCAAAATAGAATCAATTGAACTTATTACTTCAACCTGGGAAGTTCTTTTAGATAAATGTGAAGACTACTATAAAGACCCTGCAAAATTTGGGAAAAGGATCAGAAAACTGTTGGGTTCAGCTTCTCAACCCTTAGCAAACATCATCCATAACAACGAGAAAATCTATTCACCCCAAGATCAGGAGGGGATTTTCAGAGACTTCTGGTCTAATATCTTTAAAATAAAAATCTAAGGTTTGATCAACAACATGAGCAGCATGTCACTGAGACAATCCGTAAACATGCTGATCATATAATACCTTATGATATAATAGATCTTGGGTGGCTTGACGAATATGACCCTTTACTCAAACCAATCTAACTACAAGATATAATCAAAGTAATTAAAATTTTAAAAACAAAGCTCCAGGCCACTCCAAAGTCAATAAACTTCTCCTTAAAATCTTACCAAATTCAATGATCTCCTTTCTTTGCAACATCTTTAATGAAACTTTTAGTATGGGTTATTGGCCAGAATATTTCAAAAGAGCATTACTTCCTTTCGTAGGGAAAAGGGGCAAAGATCTCACCTCAGTCTCTAACTACAGACCAATATCCCTATTAGAGACTCCTGGTAAGATTCTTGAAAAAATCATTAAAAAAAGGTTTGATGATTTCCTTGAGGAAAATATACTTACAAATAACAACCAATATGGATTTACAAGGGGCAAAGGGGCCCAACTTGCATTAGCCCGACTTTATGAATTCATTGCTATCAAGTCAAGTCTTAGAGGTATCTGTAACCTAATTTCTAGATATGTCAGCCGAGCTTTTGATAAGGTATGGCATGAGGGTCTTAAATACAAGTTGTTAGAAGCACAATTACCAAATCTATCAACCAGGTTATTATGCAACTTTCTTGACTATAGAGCTGCCATGATTAAAATAAAAGATTATATAGGACCAGAGTTTCCGTTCCTGTCTGGAGTTCCTCAAGGTAGTGTTCTCTCCCCTTCACTTTATAACTTTTATATTAAAGATACCCCTCCTCCTATTCAAGATTGTCTGCAAATCATGTTTGCAGATAACCACACCCAAGTAATAACTATCCCTGATAAAAATAAATGTATGCTACAGATAAAGACGGGCAGGGAAATACAAAATATTAATAATTACGAAAAGAAATGGAAAATAACCACAAATATGAACAAATTTCAGCTCCTCTCAATTTCAGTTTGCAATCCCGCAGAAATTATAATAGACAATGTAAGAATTCCATTTAAACAGAAGGTACAAATACTTGGGTGTAACTTTAAAAAATCTGGCATCTTCCCCCATATAAAGGCGAGAATAACTATTTCTAAGGTAACTCTCAAAACATTAAAAAGGTTTCAAAATTTGCCAACTAAAACCCACTTTCGCTTATATAAATCATTAGTTAGACTTCAATTAGAATACCCCACTATAATTTTGGAGCACTTAGTAAAACTTCACTAAATAAAATGCAGGCAATACAAAATAGGGCTTTGAGGCGAGCCTACAAAGAGAGCCCTCCCTATTAAAATAAAATCCGGGAATAACATCAGTATTCTAAGTTGGAACCTCTCAATGTCAGGTTCCACAGGCTTGGCCAGAAAACTTGGGACAAACGTTCTTTAGACAATGACGCCTTTTGCACCCTAACCAGAAATCTCACTATCGAACATGCTAGTAATCATAATTGGTGGAGGAGATTGGAGCCTAAGATCAATTGTGATCCTCCCAGGCCGATATATAGCATCTGATTAAAAAAAAATAATAGATAAATAAATAAATAAATCCATCAAATATGATTTCAACAGTTACGTTGATATTTCATTAAAGCAACATAATTTTTTCACAATCATATCTTTCTTTAACCATCAAAATAGGTGTCAGACAGACATACTCCTGTAACAAGGCTAGACATTGAACCAAAAATCCCTTCCTCTCCCTGCCTGTCTTTTCTTTATTTTCAAACTACTACTAATCCTATCTAATATCGTAAGAGGGTCTGCCCCTCTCTTATATTTTTCTCCTGTACTTCTCTTTCCCCCTTTTTCCCTTTTCTTTACCATCCCGAGTACCTACCTGCTTTCGGGCTATAAACTGGATTGTATCCAGGGGTACTCTTCCTTTCCCCATATTCCCCACTTCCCTATCCTTATCCTTATGGTTACGATGGCTTGACTAATGCGCTGTTTACATACTTTCCAGTTAAAAGCCATGAATGCTAGTAGGTCATCTATGAGATTTAGGGCACACCCCTTTGCTGAACAACCATACGAATAACATCCATTTCTGGGTGATGATTTAACCACTTTTCCACCACTTGACTCCTATGAATCGGGAGTGGATTAAAAATAGTCATAGGTCTCACTGTAGGCAAGGACACTTCCTCCAATGTTTTAACATAAACATTGTTTGTAAATGTTCCCAACAATTTGCCAAGCTACCCTTACCCCTCAGCCGACATCCAACCCCAGAAATTAATACCGATTCTTCCATACTTAGCCTACTCCTTTATTTGATATTTTTTGCTTCAGTGTGGGTGTTGCCCCTTTTCAACCGTGTCTTACTCGTGCTTCTACAAAAGTATACTATTTTTCACAAGGAAAATAAAAATTTTCTAAAATTCGTGATCACTGGGGGTATATCACAAAGTTAATATTACCAAGGCAACATTCATTTTATTGTTGCGTTAGAGTTTTTTATTCTTTTTTTTTCATATAAGCAAGGCTGATATCACAATTAATATTAGCTTCTTAACTTAAGGTACTTGGGTGGGAACTAAATTTATTTAATAAAGGCAATTTTTTAAATATTCTAACAAATCTTATACAAAACATCAAGAGTGTAGGATGAATATTCGTATTAACAGTCAGCTGTTCTTGAGATTAAGAAAGTTTTTTTTTGGGGGGGGGAGAACTAGATTCATGCTTAGAAATTAAATTATCGATAATAATTATATAAATACTTTATTGTATGTAAACATACGCCCCAAAGAAACCCATGCCTTATAAAACAGTTCGAGCCTTGAGGACGAAAAATCATGAGTGTGTTTAATATGAAAACCCCGACCGGCTTGGTCACGAGGCGTCAGGAAAACACTATGCAAGTGGTCTCCATTCAAGGTCAGATTACGGATTAACCTGTGTGGCAACTTCCACTCTTCTATCACAATAAGGAACTTTATAATCCATGTAAATGAAGGGATGGATGTATCCTTTCACGGGGCCATAAAATGATAGTTGTTTGGCTTGGAACTGGTGAAAAAGCTGACACAAGCCCCAAGTAGAATTGCCATTTCAACAATCGCCTTCCTTCTCTCTCTCTCTCTCTCTCTCTCTCTCTCTCTCTCTCTCTCTCTCTCTCTCTCTCTCTCTCTCTCTCTCTCTCGATTACTTTTGTGCAAACACAAATTTCCGTGATTTTAGTGTGACAAGGTATGGTCTCATCGGATCAATTATTATCGAGAGATGTTTGTTACCCTTAGGATGTCTGAAAACCCAGTTAGATTTTACCGTAAATGTGGAACTATTCATTCGAATGGCACTGTGGGAACATCTTAAAATTTCCAATAGAACTTGAGCTTTACCTTTTCGTACATAGCAACAGCAACTGAATGATAATCTAATTTATGCATATGTAGCCATTGTGTCAGGAATTTCTTCTCATGTAATACTTATATTACGTCTACATGGTGTTTTACATAAAAAAATCAACGATACAATAATGATATTTCTTGCTAGCGGGTGAACCAGGGGACTTTCCGAAAGCTTCATTTTATTTTCAATTCTATTATGATATTATTTGGTATCCACGAACCATCTTGTATATTAAATCTACTATCGACATCGACATCATCATTATGATTACCAATCACAATTCAATACATATTATTATTATTATTATTATTATTATTATTATTATTATTATTATTATTATTATTATTATTATTATTATTATTATTATTAGTTGAAGAGATTGAAGATTTTGTATATAAGACATCATCGTACCTTATACGAGAATCATTGTCAACTCCGGAGTTGGGATTAAGTGATAAAGTACAGTATCAGTGATTATATTAATTCTCCCTCTACTATACTGTATATCTAAGGAGATCGTTTCAAAAATCGTTTTCTGTCAATAACTCCTGTGATTTTTGCATGAATCAGTTTGAAATTTCAGGATTGTTTAGTTTATGTACAGTGAAAATGTTAGTATTCATATTTCCTTTGATGCCCCCCCCCCCCCACCATCCCCACCACCACCCTTAAAATTCTTTGAAAAAAAAAATCCATAACTATTGACACCTATGAGCTGAAATTTATATGGTAGACAGATATTGGATAAAAGAATAAAGAAAGAGAACGATTTTTCTCTTTTTATCATTATTTTTTTTTTTTACAAATATTTTCGATTTTCGGAAAATCTTGGATTAATATCTTGGAAAAATTGATCCCAGAATTTTAATGGGACAAAATGAAAAAAAAAATTCTCCTTAGTTTAGTAGACAATTCACTTAGTTTTCATTTGATTTTCGTTTAATTGAGATCAGTGAATTGGTTATGTCTGAATTTCCATTTGAAGGTCAATAAGTATAGTTTCAAGAAATCTGGCTCCAAAGTTTTAGGGTGATAATTTCTTTCTTGTTTTTCCATATATTTGCTTGATGTGTTATATTTTAAGGGTTTTATGACAAATTTTATGTTATATTATATATATGGTATTTGTGATTATCACTTCATGAATATATCATTATATTTTATATATTTAGGCTCATGTTGTCCTTTCTTTCTACCTTCATGTAGACTTTTCTTACTTTCTCTCATGGAACGTAAATTTTGCATAAATTTTCTTAGTTT
>NC_090744.1:72502991-72510491 GCF_036898095.1 Palaemon carinicauda | reverse complement strand
ACCTTTCTTGATATTCACTTTTTACCTCCGGTTTAATTAATTCTTCGACCCTCACTAGCTCCCTTTTACATCCCCCCACTCTATTCCCCCCTTCTTTTGCTACAACTAATGTTCCTTCCACCAAAAAATTATCAGACATACCATTAGCCATACCCTTAAACACGCACACGTCTTTCAATCTTCCAAACATTCTTTTAGTTATCAACTACCACTCTTCCATTTGCCACTCTTACCCATGTATACTTGTTTTTTATCTTTCTTTTTGAAAAAGCTAGAAGTTATCACCATCTCTTGCTCAACACACATATCTGTCAGTCTCTCACCACTCTCATTTTCACCTGGTCTACCTCTTCAGCGCCCATTCTAGCATTTAAGTAACCCAAGACAACTACATAATTCCTTCTACCCAGTCCTTCTACATACCTAGTTAATTCATTCCAGAACTCATTCCGCTCTCCTTCACTTTTCTCACAACCTGGCCCATAGGTACTAACAAAAGCCCAACATTCCCTACCCAACCTAACCCTTACCCACATTAATCTAGATGATATCTCCTTCCATTCCACTACTTTACCTGCCAACCATTCACTCAGCAATAAAGCCACTTCCCCTCTTGCTCTTCCCCTTTCAATCTCAGACACTCTACCAGTCACTTCACCAAACATCACTTCACCCTTCCCTTTTATCTTTATCTGACACAAAGACAATATATCCATAGTTCTATTCCTAAACATACTTCCAATCTCACATCTTTTACTCTCTATCGCACTACATTCAAACACATTCAGACACCCCAAAACTAGAGTGCGGGGAGCAGTCACTCTCCCCCCAGCTCCACCTCTTCGATGTCTCACAGGAGTATATAATACAGGAGAGAGGGTTCCCAGCCCCCTCGTCCCGTTCCTTTTAGTCGCCTCTTACCACATGCAGGGCTATGTTAGCGCTATTCTAATTGTTTTTTATGCCCCCATGGCTAGAGGGGTCATATATATCTTACAACTTGCAAATTACATAAATTCCCAAGCTCCCAAACTCACCTTCTTTATATTACATAATCTGATACACAAGAGAATACCTCTGAGCTTTGAAAATAATACACAACTCCCAGATGTTAATATATATGAACTCTGAATACTTAAAAGTCTCTTTACGTTACACTCAAAACAGAAACTGGAAACTGGGTGATTACTGCACTTTTAATGGGAACTATTCTAAAACCAACCTCTTACTTTGTTTCTAGGTCAGGGGTACGAGCAAGTTATTGGATTAACTATTGGTGATTGAAATAATACACACTTTACAAAAATATATATATTCTATAAAAAATACAATTAATGAATTAATACCAAAAATAAATCACTCAGAATTTAAATCTGAACTAGACCTTGGATTTAAAACAAAATGACACTTCCAGAAATATACAATCACTCGTTTCACTAGAAATTAATTCATGAGAATATCTAATTTTGACAAATTATTAATGAATAAGTGACACTTCAACACTATAGGAAAAAATCAATTATTATATTTGCATATAAATAACTGTTATTCATATGACCTTTGAGCTCACACAAGGTTACCGAACGGTTAAGCAAAAATAAATGCATTTTACTCTTTAACCTAATCGCACAGGGCCACTAACAAAAACCAAATAAGTGAAGGATGACACCGAGAGAAAAGTTTTAGTGAGAGAGGATGCCTTTGATAAAGGGCATTGAACACATCAGGCAACTGACCACTTAATGTAGGGATAGCGGTCGGAGAGATGAATAATATGTACATATATACATATATATATATATATATATATATATATATATATATATATATATATATATACATATATACATAATAGGAGAACGAAGAGTCTGGACATCTCTCATGTTTATTGATGCCGACGTCTCGGGACTCCAAGTGTCGGTAAGAAGTATGATGGACTTGTTTAATCTTTTTATCAAAGCTGGAAATCTAACCGAAAGAAATTAAGGAAGGCTCAACTTGATTTGGATATTTTACTCTACTGTCGCTTAGCGATGCAATGTTGTTCCGAATTTTGTAAAGTTTCGTCTGTATCGCTCTTCACTCTACAACACCGATTTCTATAAGGAATCCACGGAAGCTCTACTTGTCCTCGAGATTAAAACACAAGGAGAGGATAATTACCAAACATGATATTACTATTAGTGAATTATGTAGAACCCTTTTTAACTATGTTTTTTTTTTTTTTTTTCTTTTTTTTTTTTTTTTTTTTTTTTGATACCATGTATTTGAAAATTGTTGAATAAAAATATAATTTCCTTCACTGATAAACAAAAGCAAACTCACGACAGAAAGTTAAACAATCTCGATATTAATATTCCAAATTTCATGAATCCTAATAAAATGATTTTCAATTATTCTAATCATGTATTGTCTGGGAGAGAGGAGTTTCTTCTATCATTTGGTTTGGACTTATGCATGCCCAACTATCGTCCAAGCTACAGCCAGTTCATTGTGTCGTTTGAACTTAGTATATTTCAAAGATTGAGGCAACTATCTTTTCCACTGATATGAGCAACTGTCAGCGTAACTTGCATCAGATTGCTCATAAAACCTTTTCATCATTAAAAATTAACAGGACTCGTTTCTTCAAGAAGGATGATTTTTATTTGTTGAAAAGTTTGTCTATGAATCCTAATCTCGTTGTTACCAGACCAGATAAAGGTAAAGGCACAATATTGCACAACAAAGCAGAGTATATATAAAAAAAATGTACATAGTTTTAAATAACCCAACTAAAATTTCTGACTTAAGTCTTCCTCAGTTCAGCCCGAGTTTTAAAAGGGAAGACAAAATCAACCGAACACTGAAATGACTAAAAGATATTAATGCCATTACTGAACAGGTACACTTAGATCTACTATCCTCTGGTTCCTATTATGGTATATTGTATGGTTACCTAAGATTCACAAACATTTATAAAGAAAATGTTCCACTCAGACCTATTTTAGCTCCTTATAATTCACCTCATTTTAACATTGCCAAATTTCTTGTTCCTCTTTTACCACCACTTACCTCAAATGAATATACGCTGCAGAATTCTGCCTCTCTGATACCTGAAATCACTACTCAAAACAGGTGTAATTATATGATTAGCTATGATGTTGAATCATTATTTACGAACGTGCCCTTACAAGAAATCATTCATATGATTTAAAATATACTTTTCATTTCTCCAGACGACTGCTATCACGGTTTTAACAAGTCTGATTTACAAAAGTAACTTGAACTTGCAGTAATTGACACTCATTTTATTTTTTATGTTAAGTTGTTTAAACAACTTGATGGCATGGCTATGGGTAACCCTCTTGGACCCACCTTCGCCAATATTTTTATGGACCACTTGAAGAGTAGTTTTTAGCTTAATGTCCTTTTGCTATTCAGACCAATATTCTATAAACGTAGCGTAGATAATACGCTAGCTACTTTTAATCAAAAGGAACATGCTGCTAGGTTTTTAAATTTCATCAATAATTTTCATCCAAACATTAATTTCACAACCGAGCACGAAGAAAATAACAAGCTATTGTATCTTGATATTAACATCACAAGAGGACAGACACGTATAGAAAGTAGAGTTTTTAGAAAAAAAAAGATATTCACTGTTTTAGGCACGAATTTATTTTAATTTTTGTTTTTACAATTTCAAGTTGAACGCCATAACAACCCTGATTAAAGGAGCATTTTCTCTTTCCTCTTATTGAACATCCTTTCATAATGAAATAATTATTTTTGGAACAATATTTCAAGGATAACTGTTTCCAAACTAAAATATTTTATAGATCAGTTAACAAGCTGCGTTACCTTTCATCAATAAGGCAAAATAGGGAAAACAACTTAATAAAAGTAATTTTGAATAGTTCTCCGAGCCTGGATCTTAAACTAGTATTTAAGAATCCCTTGACAGTGGGATTCATGTTCTTGGGAAGTGCGAAGAACATTCCCAAACCATGTTCATCTCTATGATCTCATCCACATATGGCAGTCAAATAATCTCTCTTATGGTTTCATTTCTAATCCTGTCCTGTCATTAAACTCCCAATATCCTTCTGAGGGCTTTGTTCTCAACTCTACTAAATCTATTGCAGATTGTTTCATTGTCGTACAATGACTCATGTTCATATAGTAACACCTATCTCACTAAACTGATATATAGTCTGATTTTTACATGTAATTTCGAACGATTTGATTTCCAAATTTACTTAATCTAGCCATAGTCGATTTATTTTTTCAATCTTTCAATAAACACTAATTCTAAAAAAAAGGAGATCATAGTTCCTAGATACTTAAACGATTCTACATCATCGATCCTTTCTCCTTACAATGATATTTCGTCTTCCACTGCATACTCCGTTCTCATCATCTCTGTCTTTCTTCTATATATCTTGAGCCCAGTCTCGTGTGATATTTCATGCATTCTGGTAAGCAAGCACCGCAAATCCTGTGTGTTCTGCTAATAAGGATAGCATCATTAGCATACTCTAGGTCTGTTAATTTCCTTTTACCAATAGAGTCCAAACCTTCTCCACCATCTATGCATTACAAAATCCATGAGAAGGATAAACAACATAGGTGACAACACATTCCCTTGGAGTAGTCCTCTGTTCACTGAAAATTTATTTGATAGGACTCCATTAACGTTAATTTTGCACTTGCTATGATCATGAACAGACTTAATCAAATTCACATATTTATTAAGAATTCCATAATAATGCAGGATTCTCACAAAATTGACTGGTGCACACTATCTAAGGTTTTTTATAGTCCACAAATCCCATCAAAAGTGGATTTATATATTCTACACATTGCTGAACATGTCTGAAAAACAAAATTTGGTCATTACAACTTGTACATCTTCGAAATCCTGTATACTCATCTCTCAGCTTTTCATCAATCTTTCTCTCCAGTCTCTTTACAATGAGCATACTATATATTTCCATAATAACTGACATAAGTGTGATAATTTTGTAATTATTGCAATCAGTCAGGTCTCCTTTTTGTGCCATTTTCACCAACACTCCTAACTCCCATTCATCAGGTTTTGCCCCTTTATGCCACATTCTACAAAATAACCTTGTAAGTATTCTGGGGGTCACTTCATGTTCAGCCAGTATCACTTCAGTAGTTCTTCCATCGTATCTAGGGTCTTTTCATCTCCTAGGTTTTTAGTGATGGCTTCTACTTCAAAGACACTCTCATTCATGGGCTTGTCAAGGTCTTCATCAGCTTCAGGTACATGATATCAATCAAATTATTCCTTTCGTATTTCCTATTCATCATCTTACTAAAGTGTTCCATCCAACATTGTCTTTCTTCACCTTCTGTTGTTATAACAGATCCATCTATCTTTTTGATGGGTATATGCTTTTTCTTCTTTGTCCCAGTAGAGATTTCATTAGTAATTCTATGAACAATTCTTACACCATAGCCACTCACTGTATTCATACTTTGTCAGCCTCATCTGCTTTACTGTCTAGATATTCTCTCCAGTCATTCCTGGCTTTTCTTTTGAACTCATTATCAATACTAGAATACTTAGTATGCTCTACCTTGTATTTTTCATTACTTCCTCGAAAACTTTCAAAAATCAATTTTTGTCTTTGTCTTCTTTCTATATTATCCAACGGATCATTTGATATGCATGTCTTTCTCTTTGTAACTTAGTTTCCCAAAACTTCACTACCAACTGACTGATATATGTTCTTAATATCACGCTATTCTTCATTAATTGTCTGCTATTCGTCTCTAGAATTTTAAAGTCTCTAAGAGTGCATATCAATTCCTACATCCAATTGCAAACGTTTTTCTCTGTTCTTTGTATAGAGGCTTAGTTGTATTAAACCTAGGTATTTTATCTACATTTCTGTTGGGTGTTTTCAGTTTTAATTTCAGTGTGGCAATGAGGAGCTGGTGATCACTGCCAATATCTGCACCTCTATAGCCTCTCACATTTCTCAGAGTCCTCCTCTTCTCTTTATTAATGGCAATGTGATCTATTTGATTTTCGTAATTGCCACATGGTGAACTCCATGTATACTTGTGGATGTTCTTGTGTTGTAAAAGAGTACCTCCAATGACAAGATTGTTTGTTGAACAGAAACTTATGAAATGAGCTCCATTTTCATTTGTAAGTTCGGCAAGACACTCAACACCCATCACACTGTCTATCCCTTAATTATTCATTCCATCTTTAGCATTGAAGTAGCCAATCACAATATTCATGTCTCTCTCTAGGATCTCATCTATTACACTCTGCAGTTCTTCATTGTATTCATCTATGCTTTTTTCGTGAGAATCATTTGTTGGAGCATAGCAAAGTATAATACTTATATTGCACTGCTTTGATTTGAGCTTTGCAAGTAACAATCTACTATTTACACCTCTCCGCTCAGTTGATGCCTTTTCTGCTCTTGGTGTCATCATTATTCCTACTCCTTCCCTTCCAACTCACTCTGTTCTTCCTGAATAGATATATGAAATAAGGCAATATATATATATATATATATATATATATATATATATATATATATATATATATATATATATATATATATATATATATATATACATATATATATATATATATATATATATATATATATATATATATATATGTATATATATATATACATTGCCTTATTTTAAAGTTTTCTTACCAATCCCCTTACAATGTGATTCACTTACAGCCAAGATATCCAGACTATATTTTATATATGTATTTACATATAAATAAATATATATATATATATATATATATATATATATATATATATATATATATATTTATATTTATATATATGTATGTATGTATGTATGTATGTATGTATGTATGTATGCATGTGTATATATATATATATATATATATATATATATATATATATATATATATATATATATATATGTGTGTGTGTGTGTGTGTGTGTGTGTGTGCACGTGCATGTATGTTTCTGTGGATCTGTCTATCTGTTTATAAAGATGTATATTAGTGCATGTGTACGTATAGAGAGACAGCCAGCCAGTGAGAGAGACATGCATTCATATGGAGATTCAGAGCCAGATTTCAAAAGTTTAAAGGTCACTTAGGAATTGCAGAGGAGGGGAGCAGAGGTAAGTTGGCCAGACAATGGTTGCTGATGACTCAACAGGTCGACCTATTTGCTCCCCTAAAGACTACAACCCTTGCTCCCAATGATAGTGAGGTTGCACACGCTAGTAAAAACAATTGAACTAAGATAATAAGACAAGTTGTTGGGTTGAATTGATGAACCTAGAGCAAAGAAAAAATTTTTCCACTTCATGTCCCTCTATGTAATTGTCAATAGTATAAACATTACTGAAGTTATGAATTTAAAGATTTCAAAGTTTGGTAGAAATACGCATGGAAAGAGTAACTAATTGGTAAAGCTTCGGAGCTCCAATATGGAAAGCATCCACTTGTGGAAGAGAAACGGAAGAGTAACA
>NC_090744.1:72495491-72497991 GCF_036898095.1 Palaemon carinicauda | reverse complement strand
TGCGAACTATATTTTAAAATTCAATAATGATGCTAAGAAACGACCCACCCACTCCCAACTATTTCAGTTCGAAAACAAGGGCTTCATGATTAACTCGGTCAAAGGCAGCACTAGAATCAAGGCCAATCATACGAACTTCCTAACCACATTCAAGGGATTTCTGTACAGCATTGGAGATTGTAAGAGGGGCATCACATGCTCCAAAGGCTTTAGGAAAACCAAATTGCAAACTAGGGAGCAGATGATTACCTTCAGCAAATTTATTAAGACGTTTTGCCAAAAGACGTTCAAAAGTTCAAAAACTTTAGATAATATGGAAGTTATGGAAATATATATATATATATATATATATATATATATATATAAAAACATATATATATAAAAACATATATATATATATATATATATATATATATATATATATATATATATATATATATATATAAAAACATATATATATATATATATATATATATATATATATATATATATATATATATATATATATATATATATATATATATATGTATATATATATATGTATATATATACATATATACATATATTTATGTATATATATATATATATATATATATATATATATATATATATATATATATATATGTATATATATATATATATATATATATATATATATATATATATATATATATATATATATATATATGTGTGTGTGTGTGTGTGTATGTGTGTGTGTATAATCATCAGCCGTTTCTGGTCATTAGTAGTGCAAAGCCCTCAGTCATGTCCTTCAACTCCTGTCTGTTTATGGCATTTCCATGCCAGACTATACATGCAGTTTTTTAGCTCGTCAGTCCATCATGTTTTCTTCCTTCCCCTACTTCTTTTGCAATATCTATGGACCCATTCTGTTATTCTTAATGTCCATCTACTACCTGTCATTCTCATATGCCCTTCATACGTCTATTTGTTTTTCTTACATGTTTCTAAAATATCCTCTATGTTAGTTTGCTCTCGTACCATTGTTACTCATTTTTCTGCGTCTCTTTGTTAATACTATCATTATTCTTTTTTTAGATCTTTGAGTTCAAATAGCTTATGTTCCAAGTCTTTTGTAAGACTCCAAGTTTCTGACGCATAAGTTATTACTGCTAGGATCATCTGATTAAATATCTTTCCTTTTAGAGAAAGTGGTATTTTACTTTTCATAACCTCATTTTCTTTACCAAGAGCTCTCCATCCTATGCTTAACCTTTTAATTTTGGCCTCATGTGCTTTGGAAACATAAGTACGCATATTCATATACTATCTCTAGAGGTTCTTCCATAACCCTTATTTGTTGCCTCTTAGAATTTTCATTGAACATTATCCCAGTTTTACTCATTTTCATTTCCCGTCCTACATTTCTTCATTTTCCCTTCAAATTTTCTATCATCTTCTGCAATTCCTCCCATGTTTTACTAAGTAGAACTATGTCATCTGAAAAAAAAATTTAATTTTTATTCCTACATTTTCCCTATCTTAATTCTTAAAAACTTCTTCTAGGCACGCTGTGTATACTTTAAGAGGGCCCGGTCTCCAGTCTAATTCTTTTCTTAATTAGAATTTACTTTACCTTTATGTAGATTTGGGGTGGATGTACTTTGTACTTCCCGTATAGATGTATAGATATCTTCAAGAGTTCTAACATAAGATTCTTTTATTCCTTGTCTTTAAAGGGTTTTTATAACTGCTGAAGTTTTTGACAGAATCAAAAGCTTTCTCATAGTCTAAAAAGGTCATACTTGGTGGTGTGTCATACTCTATTTATTTTTCCATTAACTGGTTAACAGCAAGGATGTGGTTAGTCGTTGAATACCCACTTCTAAAGCTTGCCTACTCTCTTGGTTGATTAAAACCTAGCTGTCTGCGTCTTTCCATTCTGCCTTATATGATATTTGTGAAAATTTTACTGAGAGTAAACTCATTGGGCAGTAATTTTTCTGACCTTTTGTGCCTCCCTTTTGTGAATTAGCGTAATGCTAAAATTTTTCCAAGCTGTAGGTAGAAAGCATACTTGCAAGTATTTTGTGAAAAGATCGAGTTTTAATTCTCTCTCTCTCTCTCTCTCTCTCTCTCTCTCTCTCTCTCTCTCTCTCTCTCTCTCTCTCTCTCTCTCTCTCTCTCTCTCTCTGAACAGATACTTCAGATTTGTATATATAATATAAATTAAAGATAATGTATAATATGCAATATACCATGACCTACTTATTTGTAAATCTTATCTACACATACCTATTTCTTTCTCTCTCAAATACACACGGGTCAACAAAAATCATATACTAAATTTGCACCATAGATGAATTTCTGGAAACATAATGTGTAAAACCCGAGATGGCATCTCCTTTGTAGCCTCGGTTACACAGAAAGTAAAAAGAAGACCAGAGAGCATCCCATTAAAAATCCCGTTCAAACTAGGCTCCAGACGACCACCACCTATTGCCAACGTACCCAACGAATTTGCTAACAAAAACAGCCC
>NC_090744.1:72440431-72490431 GCF_036898095.1 Palaemon carinicauda | reverse complement strand
ACTGAGTACAACTTCTATAGCAAAGTGATCACTTGTTAGCACAGGATGCTTGACCAGAAAGTGAGGTCTAGTCTCCACGCTACAAACTGATCTAGTGGCGATTGCCAAAGTCCTAGAACACTCAGCCAGTCAACATGTAGGAAACGCAGCAATCTACATAGACCCGAGAAAAGCCATTCTGGCTCTCAGCAACAAAGAACCTACCAAAAATGTCTACCTGATCACAGCAATACAGTACCTAGCCTTGGCTCACCAAAGCAACCACAGGCAAATGACCCTAAACTGGATCCCAACTCACACTGGAGTCGGAGGCAATGACGAGGCTGATCACCTAGCCACCAGAATATCAGTGTCACACTTCAACCTTCACTGAAATTCATCAAGAATTGAATGACAGCCTTTTGCAACATTGTGGAGGATTAATTTTCATTTTATTTTTATTGATTTTTTGTTGTTTGCCAAATCGAGAGAGAGAGAGAGAGAGAGAGAGAGAGAGAGAGAGAGAGAGAGAGAGAGAGAGAGAGAGAGAGTTAGCGAGCAAGAGGTAGTTAGTGTAATGATTGGTTGTTGTGAGAAAGACTGTTGGTATAAATGAGGTTGTTTGTTTATGTTTTTAGCTAGGTTAGGACAGTGGTGAATGTCTTGGGCAAATGCTCTTTTTTATTTGACTTCAGCAAGAGGCAGTTATGATTTGAGTGCTGGATATATTTTACATTATTTCGACCAGCGTGGAAGTTTTTATTTATTTCAACAGTAAGTACAATGTATTTATCTTTGCTAGGAGTTATTCTGAATAATAGAAACAGTTTATTATTTATCTTTGATTATAGTGTGATGGTTTAGTTAGCTAGGAGTGTTCGTAAGTGTTTTTCTTTTTTCATTTGCAGGCCGTAATTCCTCCTTTGGAAAGAATTTAACTTCTATGCGGAATTGATTATTGATGACCTGGCTTATGATAAGGAACTTGATACGACTACTCAGATTTAGATAAATGTTGATGAGCCGGACTGAATGAACTTTCGATTGATGATGAGGATGATGATGATGATGTTGATGATGGTATCCAAGACCCCAATCAGGGAGGTAGTTGTGACAAGTTGCCACACAGTGGATTGTTAACCACAAAGCTGTGGTAGTGTGCCGTGAAAGACAATTCGGCTTTGTGTGTACAACAGTATTGGTGTCAATAAAATATATTATATAAACATACATATTTTGGTGTTGCTGTGCGGTTTAATTTCAAGTACGTTAGGGTTTTTTTGGTTTATTTGAATGGTGTTACAGTTATTGTATAATTAGTGTTAAGTTTTTTATTAGTTTTAAGTGATATTATTTTGATCGTGGATGGTTCATGTGAAGCATTTTAGTTTTAGGGTTATGTTTTTTTTTTTTCCCTTCTGTCTAAGAGCCCAGTTTATAATGGTAAGGGAAAGTTTGTTTTGTGGGCAATTTGTCTGTTAGAGTGATTCAAGGGTGTGGGGTTTGTTGCTGCAGCATCCCGCCACAACATGCAAAAGACTAGTGAAGTAAGGGGAGCCTTTCTTGGTGGATCCAGATCAGCCAAATGGTACATCGAAGCAACAAACCTAATCCCGTATCCACTTGAAAGAAATATCCCCCGCCAAGTTGCAGTCATTTTTGCAGACTGCAACTGGGATATCTATGCAATTGGATCATTATTTATAAAAGACGAGGAAACAAGGAAATATATAAAGTACAAAAGAAAAATAAACAATCAAAATAAAATAATCTAAGAACAGTAACAACATAAATTTAGATTATTCACATATAAAGTATGAAAACTTCAAAGAAAAAAAGATACAACATCGTGGCCGAGGGAACCCCCAAAGCAAGAGAGCTCTAATCCAAGACAGTGGATGGCCATGGTACTGAGGCTATGGTACTACCCAAGACTACCAGCTTTATATTGTTTTTTTTAAATTTATCCTCGCCATACTTCACTTTACTTTTGAGTTCAAGTATATTTTGATTAACCCTTAGCTTATGAGCTACAGTTTTGTATACTTTATTAAGCTAGCTTTATAAAGAGGGTGTAAATTTTGTCAATAAATGCATAGGATAAGTAAAAGTGATCATTGATCTTAACTCCTTTACCTCATTTGATCTATTTTACAAAATGGTAGCAAGAGTCTAGGTCAAATTATCAGGAAAGCCCCTCAAAATTGAGTATATAAATGCCTTTGGTAGTCTTATAGACTCATTGGGATTTATGTCCCAGAGGAAATCAAAGTATTTACATATTAAAAACTTTTTTATCCGGAAGATTTTTAAGTGAATTTATGCCATTAATACATTTGCTGACTTTTACATAAAAAGCTATTAATAATTTCTCCCACCTTGTGTAATTACCATGAAGGATTATTTTCAATAAATGTGCTATTTTCTAAAATTTCAAATCATGACAATTTATTACGTTTTTTAGGTAAATAAAACTATAAATCTTAGATGGTTTGGTTGTAAACATATGATTATAAGTGATTCTCATATTTATTATATGCTGCTGAGGTAAATTATCTCAGTTCTAAGGTGAGGCACGCAGGTAAGCTTTAGAGCATCTTAACTCATACAATACTGCTTCCCCCTTGCTATTACATAATTGTTCGAAATCTCAGTTGGGGTGTACTGTACCATACGTGTTTCATGCACGCTGGTACACTATAATGATAGCATGTGTTTAATTTTGTTTAAATTTTTGCAACATTCTTGCTCATTAAGCCTAGTATCTAAATTCAATGTCTGTTTAATAAAGTTAAGTTGCATTCACCTCGCCTCTCAGTTATCACCTTACTGGCGCCTCACACAATGGTGACCACCAGAGTGTCCAGCTCTCTCCCGCCTTCCCCCTCACTGATGACGCCACCCTCCGAAACTGACTATACTATCAACGCCACACCCCTGAAACTACCGCCCTTTGCCAGTACAGAGGCATTTGCCTAGTTTCAGTGCACCAAGGTCCAGTTTTGCATTAACCCTGGGTTGGTTAAGTTCTAAAGTGGGTACGCCATTACCAATGTGGTACCATAAATGAGACCTCAACTTTCGGACCATATAACTTCCTTATTAATAAATATATTTTAAATCCTTAAGTTTCTTATTTAACAATATTCATTCCTCAATATTATTTTAAGAGTGAATTAAAAACCAATCATTTTAAATATTTTATTTGGAAAATTTAGAAAAATAAGTATACAAAAGTATAGATATATACAAAATAATCTGTAGAAAATATTTACATTATGCATGAGTAACTTTGGTGAACTGCATAATTAAGTTGAATGGCATGACAGCATCATGCCTATTTTCAAGGTCATAGGCTGAAAAACACCAAATCTGTGACAGGGGTGAAAATGGGCACTAGCGTGGCACCCGATGAAGGCACTGGGGTGGCACTCGTTGAAGGCACTGGCATGGCACTTGTTGAAGACAGTGGGGTAGCACTTGAAAAGGGCACTGGGGTGGCACTTGAAAAAGGCACTGGGGTGGCACTCGAAATACACTCTAGTAGCACTGATTGATGGCACACTGGTGGAGATGGGGGCCTTCCCTGACGGGCTCCTGAAGGGGGTCAAGGTCATGGGAGCGTCATCTACAATAATTGTCGTCACCATCGCATGGTACAGGCATCTTAACCTTCTTCATAGGGAATTGTATCCTCTTCTTGCTTTGAAAATGAGAAGAAAGGTGAAATGGAGGCTCACTTTCTGAAGAGGTGCTAGATGGGGTCAAATAGGAGAGTGCTGTGTGAGAAAAATTGCTTACACCTCCCTGGTCGATGGTGTCTACCTGGGGCACGTCACCATATTTCTGATAAAAACACGTGTCATCAGCACACTCAATATTATTAAAATCACCATGAGATTCCTAACCTCGTCGAGTCTTTTCTCAGAAGGGAATTTCTTCTGCATTGGATTTTTTTCTTTTTTTAGTTTTCCCCTTATATGCTTGAACATCCGACAGCCTAGCACAAAGATGGCAACATCACTGCATAGCGACACTATTCACCAATGTTCAGTGAAAATCTCTTTAACTTTCAATAATATCACTCTGAGATATTTAGAGAAATGTAAAAGCATAAGAAATTGAAATTTCAATACAGTTTAGTAGTGTGGTACCAAAATTAAGACCAAAACAAATTTGAAGAGCTCCATCTCTGCGAGTATCTGGAGTTCCGACTTATGCGTCCTACCCATGTTGTATCATAACAAAGTCTTATGCGGCGCACTTCGAGAATGATGCCACAGACAAAGCAACAGGATGAAACCTGGGGGAAAATTGCTGTGCGCCTGCGCCTGGTTCCAAATTTGGGGCCAGTTAACTTACCCAGGGTTAAGCGTATACTTGTAAAAGCACCAAAGCAGACAATGTGCTCACAGTAATCCCAAAGGACACTTTCCCGGAAATATCAGATTGGCTTTGCAATCAAGGGGAAACCCCAATAGCATATGACACCTCCTGGAACAGTACTCACTATCGCCAGCCATCGGTATAGCCAACTTTTTTGGCTCTCTCAACTACCATTGGGTGACCAAAAGGCTTCCCTCACCCTCAGGCAAATGACCAGTATCAGTCGCCTACAACCTGCCACAGCTGGATCTCCTCATGAGGGGAATCCCCTATATCTATATTTTTGCCCATGAAGGACTGATGACCAAAGTTGATACCTTTATGGACAGCCACTTCACGATCTTCAAAACCTCCATCAACGCCTCCATTCCTGACGAAGACGACAACTATTCAACATTGACCGAAACTAACGTGAATGCAGTAGGATGACGATGGCCAACCCATGATGTGCTGGAGCAGCTATAAAACTGCCCACGACCCAACACTCGCTCATGCCCCAACCATCGACCTCTACAGCTGCAGTTATGCAACTACCACTCCGGATTCAGGGCTGCTGCGAAGAAATGTTAGAACGGTAATCAGTGACTAAAAAACATGTAAGTAGGCTATCACTTGTGTCAGTGGCCTCCCCTGTCACTAATCTTTTCTTTGCAATTTTTAGTACACACGGGTGCTTGCCATTCTTTTGTGCCAATGCTACTCGCCACTACAGGACGTAGTTTATCTAAATCTGGCAACGTACACTTAGTAGCTACCAACGGATCTCCAATCCCCACCCATGTTTACAAGAATCTCACACTATTGTTCAGAAACGTCAAATATTGCTGGAAGTTTTTCATTGCTAATGTCATATTGCTAATCCTCAACGGGGATTTCCTCTCACATTACCACTCTTTGGTTGATGTAGCTCACCAACGGCTAGTTAATGCAGACTCTTACTCCTTACACCTCTTCAATCCACCCCTCTGACCTCGCTCTCCATATCAAAGTACCCATGGATGCCTAAGCACACCTACTCTCGTCATATCAGGAAGTCTTCCATCCAGAACTTTGCCAAATGCCCAGTTCCCACCAAGCACGATATTTATCACCATACGACAGGACCCCCTGTGTTTGCCAGATTCAGGCGTCTCGCACCGGAATGTTTGGATGCCGCCAAACCAATGTTCACCAAAATGGAAGAAATTGACCTTTGCAAAAAGGCCTCCAGCCCATGGTTGTCCTTCTAACACGTCCTTTTGAAGAAATGTGGCTCCAAGCATTTGTTTGGGAATTACAGTTGTTTGAACATGCAGACAGAATGGGATCAGGATCCCAAAACATTGCTCAACAATCTCCTGAAGGGGTATTATCAGGTGCCCATGAACCCAGAAGACATCCCCATGACCGCCATCACCATCTCCATCGGTACATACACCTTCAATTACTCCTGTTTTGGCCTTCGTAATGCTGGGACCACTTTTCAAAGTATCGTGGATCGCATCTCAAGGTACCCTACACTTCTGTGTATGTTATGTGGACGTCACACTTGTGTTCTCTTCCACCAGAAAGGAACTCCTCCATCAGTTTCGGATCGTGCTCGATTGCCTATAACAAAGCAGCCTTGTAGTCCGGTAAAACAAGTGTACCTTTGGCCCCAACGAAGAATCATTCTTAGGGCACTTCATCATTCTTGAAGGACTCCACCCTTCCCTAAGAACGTGGTAGTAGTTCAGAGCTCCCACACACCCTTGACTATCAAAGCACTCAAAGAATTCTTGGGCATGATTAACTATCATCACCGTTTCCTGCCAGCCATCGCCGCCACTCTTCCCACCTCTATGCCTCCCTTAAGGGCTGCCAAAAGACTTGCAGTTGGGTTCTATTCAAGAAGCGGCCTTCTGCAAAGCAAGGAATGCCTTATCAACTGCTGCAGCCATTACTTTTCCTGTGCCACATGCACCTCTCCATCTCTTCACAGATGTCAGTGATGTCTCTATTAGTGCAGTACTTGAGCAGGTACTTTTCAAGGCAGAATCCAGCTACTCTACCTTTGACCACAAATTGCTGGCGGTATACTTGGCTGTCCGTCACTTTTGCCACTTTTTGGAATGCACACCCTTCGTCATTCACATGTACCACATACCTCTGGTGCACGCTTTCACTCGACAGTCTGATACCTGGTGCACCCGTCAACGTCGATATCTTTCCACCGTGGCTGAATATAACTGCACCCTTTAACACGTCATTGGGAAAATGAATCCCGTTCCCGATGCCCTGTTAAGAAACAAGTTGACTACCATGCATCTGGGACTGGATTACAACACTTTAACAAAAGCCCAAAGAAAAGATCCAGATTACCAAGCATGTAGGACATCCTGCGCATTCCTCCATTGGGAAGACGTCCCTCTCGACGACTCCAACACCACCCTCATCTGTAATGTCAGTACTGGTAGATCTAGACCATGGATACCAGCTTCCATGCACTGATATGTTAGATTTTATTCATGGACTTTCACATCCCTCCCGCCAATCTACGACACCGCTGCTGAAGACGAGGTTCATTTTATTATTATTATTATTTCTTGCTAAGTTAAAACTCTATTAGGAAAAGCAGGATGCTATAAGCCCAGGGGTTCCAACAGGCAAAATATCTCAGTGAGGAAAGGAAGCAAGGAAAAATAAAAATTTCGGAAGAGTAACATTAAAATAAATATCTCCTATATAAACTATAAAATTTTAACAAAACAAGAGGAAGAGTAACAGGGCTGAACAACGTGCCCGAGTGTACCCTCAAGCAAGAGAACTCTAACCCAATACAGTGGAAGACCATGGTACAGAAGCTATGGCACTACCCTAGACTAGAGAACAATGGTTTGATTTTGGCGTGTCCTTCTCCTAAAAGACCTGCTAACCATAGCTAAAGAGTCTCTTCTACCCTTAACAAGAGGAAAGTGGCCACTGAACAATTACAGTGCAATAATCCTCTGGGTGAATAAGAATTGTTTGGCAATCTCAGTGTTGTTAGGTGTATGAGGGCAGAGGAGAATCTACAAAGAATAGGCCAGACTATTCACTGTGTGTGTGTAGGCAAAGGAAAAATGAACCGTAAACAGAGAGAAGGATCCTATGTAGTTCTGTCTGACCCCATAACTCTCTAGCGGTAGAAGGAGAGGTTGTGGGAGCGCATAGATAGGTTGTAACTAAGAGGCAAGGTGAATGCAACTAACCTTATTTAACAGAAAGTGGGCTTATATACAAGACTTTCAGTGGAAGAAGGTAAAAAAATTCAAACACATCAATCATGTGCATTACTATGGATGCACAGGATTGAGACCGCACCTGTACTTCAACCTAATCTCCAAAAGTACATTAACACATAGATTCAGGAGTGGGCACCTTTCCTCAACCTCGTCGTCGTTTTGCTAACATTCACGTCAATGTAGTTGGGCATCTACCCACATCACAAGGACATCGTTATCTGCTTACCCTCATCGACCGCTCAACTCTTAGGCCTGAAGACATTCCCATGGAAACTGCAACATCCTCCTCATGTACATCAGGATGAATAGCGAGATTTGGCATCCCTTCTGACAGGGATACTACTTTCACCTCTCAGTTGTGAACATCATCAGCAAATCTCCTGGGCATCACCCTACATCAGACAGCCTCCTACAACCGGGCTGCCAACGGAATTGTTGAACTTTTTTTCGCACCTTCAAAGCAGCTTTGATGTCCCACTGCAAGGACTCCAACTGGTTTACACAACTTCCCTGGGTCCTCCTGTGACTAAGAACCACTCCTAAAGAAACCCTGGCAGCTGAATGGTATATGATGACCAGTTGTTCGTCCTGGCCAAATTTTTTCCGTCTGCAACCTCCCCCAACAATCTCCAGCGGCTACATCACATTGAGGGAAAATTTACTTCATGCTGTCAGACTTACAAGCCCCCAGCTATGCAACACATATCGGCCGATCTACACTTGGTAACGCACGTTTTCCTACGCATCGAGACTAGTAAGCCACCACTAACACCCCCTTGCACAGCCCTTCCCTTATGATTCGTCGTATGCCAAAATCGTTCTTAATTAACATGCATTGCAAAGAAGAAAGGGTCTCCACTGATTGCCTAAAACCTGCATACCTGCTCATAGATGACCTGCCTACAGTACGCCTCTCAGAAGCAGGGCGCACTATTTCACATGTATGTCATTTTTATGGGGGGAGCCATATATCGCACGTGTTTCACACACACTTGTACATTATAAAGGCATTTTCTTTTTAATTGCATGTCTCACTCTACACCTTGCTGTTAACTGAACCGGTTTCAGCCCCTTTTCATGAATTGATCTGTTTGAGTTTTTATGACCTTCTTCCACTGAAAGTCTTGTATGTAAGCCCAATGTGTGTTGAAATAAGGTTAGTTGCATTCACGTTGTCTCTCAGTTACAACCTAACTATGCACTTCAACAACTTCATAATGCTGGGGCCACTTTTCAGCACCTTACTGATGGTATCTTAGGGTACCTCCCCTTCTGTGTATGTAACCTGGACAACATACTTGTGTTCTCTTCCTGCAAAGAGGAACTCCTCTGTCACCCACGCATCCTGCTCGACAGCCTACAACAGAACGGCCTTTTAGTCCGATACAACAAGTTTACCTTTGGCACCAAAAAAGTATCGTTCTTAGGGCTCCACAACACTCCTGAAGGAGTCCATCTCCTCCCTGAGAAGGTAGCAGGCATTTAGAACTTCTCCACGCCTTTGTCTGTCAAAGCACTGGAAGAATTCCTGGGCATGATCAACTATTATCACCATTTCCTGCCAGCCATCGCCACCACTCTCTCCCCACACTACACCTCCCTTAAGGGTAAGCCATAAGACCTGAAATGGCGTCCCATTCAAGAAGCGACCTTCTACAACACAAACGATGCGCTATCAACTGCTGCTGTTCTCACTATTCCTGTGCCACATACACCTCTCCTTCTCTCCACCGATACTAGCAATGTCACTATTGGTGCAGTGCTCGACCAGGTGGCCAACAGCTCACTCAGCCCATTGACCTTCTTCAGCAGAAACTTATCCAAGGAGGATTCTGGCTACTCTACCTTAAACCAAGAATTGCTGGCTGCGCACTTGGCTGTCCATCACATTTGCCACTTCTTGTAAGGTATGCCCTTCGTTATTTGCATGGACCACGTGTCTCTGGTGCTTATCTTCAATTGACAGTCCGATACCTAGTCCGCTGTGGCTGAATACAATTACACCCTTCAACACATCCATGGAACAATGGATCCCATTGATGATGCCCTGTCAAGAAACACACTGACTGCCATTCACCTGTGTTTGGATTATGCCTTGGCAGAAGCCCAACAAAAAGAACCAGAGTACCAAGCATGTACACCATCTTGCACATCCCTCCATTGGAAGATGCCGTCCGCGATGACTACAACGCTACCCTTCTCTGTGACATCAGTATCTGTAGACTGAGACCTTGGATACCTGCTCCCATGGATTGACAGGTGTTTGATATCATTCATGGCCTTTCACATCCCTCGTGCCAATCTATGATACAGCAACAGAAGACAAAGTTTATGTTGCATGGCATTACTAAGGAAGCCAAGGATTGGGTCCACACCTTTACTCCATGCTAAACTTTAAAAGTACATCAACAGACAAATTCAGCAGTGGGTACCTTTCCTCGACCTCACCGTCGTTTTGCCCACATTCACGTCGATGTTTTCTGGGACCCTACACACATCACAAGGGCATCATTACCTGTTTACCATCATCGGCCACTCAAATCGTTAGCCTGAATCCATTCCCATAGAAAAAGCAACGTCTGTTTCATGTACAGCTACTGTACTCTCAGGAGGGATAACAAGATTTGGTATCCCTGAGCATATTTCTTCTGATAGGGGTACCCCTTTAACCTCTCAATTGTGGACATTATTAGTAAATCTCCTGGGCATCATCATACATCAGACAACCGCCGACAACCCTGCAGCTAATAGAATAGTTGAACGTTTTCATCGTACCTTCAAAGCAGCTTTGATGTTATGCTGCAATGGCTCCAACTGGTTTACTCAGTTTCCTTGGATCTTCCTGGAACTGAAGATCACTGCTAAAGACGCCTTGGATGTTTCAGCAACTGAAATGGTGTATAGCACCCATTTTCAATCATAAATATTCATAGAAAATGTCCAGAAAAATATTCTCCACGGCTTTTTCAAGTAAACTCACGATATGGCTATCTTCAATAGAATAGCTGAAGTGAAGGATTTGGAAGATAGTGATATCAAGAAAAGGAATAAATCTGAATTGAGTAAAGCTATGAAGGCTGAAATTACCCACCTGAATTAGGAGCCTTACTTTACCTCTCTGACAAGCTTGGTAGATGATGCAATGCGGAGAATTCCAGACAGATAAGCAGATGGAATGACAAAACAATGCATTAATGACATTATCATTGCTGTTGTTCACGCACTAGGCCCCCTTATACTTTTTAACAGGCAGCCAGAGACAGAAAACATGGAAAAGAACATACAAGCAATTGCATATAATTATGAAGCTCTCGAGCATTACTCCAGAAAGGAAAATATCAGAATTGATGATGTCCCTCAAGACAGAGAAGACACAACCCACTAGCTCTGGCTGTGAACATAATGAACAAGGCTGTTAAACCTGAGGTTGAGAGGGAACCACCTGTGAAAAGTATTGCCCACCGTCTGTCAAGCAGAAGGGCAACCAAACAAATTCTGGCAAAATTTGTAAGGTGTAAAGACAGACTTTTACTTGTGAAAAACAAAAGTGGACTGCATAGAAACCAAGGACCGGAAGTTTTCATCACAGATAAGCTTATTCCAAAACAAAATACTACAAACCCTTAAAAATTATGAAGGAATTGCTTGGGCATACTGTACAGTTTGGATGGTACGATTTTTTCTGTAAAAAAAAAATTGAATGCAAGCGTAGGGGACAGTAGGTAAATTTCCCTGAGGATCTTTATAAGATAGGATTGGAACCAAATGAGAGTGAACACCCTGATGATTTCGACCCAAGCATTATTAATCTTATCTTTGAGGGCTGTTTTTTTCTGGTACTATACAGCAGGGGAACCCTACTCTCTACAGGACCTCCACAGTCCGTTTATCATTTTCGTTTGAAATCATTCAACATTTCACACCGCATATTGCTGGTTTATTGTTAAATCGTCACTATCGAAGCGCTCACATAAAAAGAAAGTCTTCAATTTCCTCTTGAACCCCTTAATGTCTTAAGTATTTCAGATGTCTCGTGGGAGCATATTGTATAGTCTCGGGGTCGCATGTTTAAAGGTTCTAGACTCTAGAGCCTACTGTAGGCATATCAAGTATCTAGGTTCCAATAATTTGAAACCATATGTAACTATTTTCGTGTCAACACGATTTGTTGGGTGTGCAATATATAGTAATTTTCTTAGATATTTTGGACGTCTGGTTCTGATAATTTGATGGGCTATTGTACATATTTTAAACTCAATTCTAGCTTCAATAGGCAGCCAGTGTAAATCAATTAGTATAGGGGTGATCCTTTCTCTAGGTGGGACACCTTTCATCAGTCTTGCTCCTCTGTTTATTATGTTTTGTAATTTGTTAAGTTGTACTGTAGGTAAATTGTAGTAGATGGAGTTACAGTAATTAATCCTGGTAATAACACGCTTTATCACAGTTTCCTTACAGAATGTTCATCCAGGTGCTTCTTCATAAAAGCAATGTTTCTAAGATGATAACCAGTAGTTTTTACTATATTATCTATTTGAGCAATGAGAGACAAGTTACAGCTAAGAGATACGCCTAGATCACGAACTTTACTAAATATGGAGACAGAGTCGTTATTTGTGTTTATTTGAATATCACCCATGTATCTTACGTAGTTTTTCTTTCTCACCATCATAAACTCATCTTTATTTTCATGTAATTTTAGTAGTTCGATTATCATCCATTCCCTAACACTGGCAAGAATTCGGTTTATAGTTTCAGTAGTGTCGTCCATATCATTTATAGAGTAGTAAAATTATGTATCATCTGCAAATAGTTTGAACTTTACACCATGCCTTTGTAGCATTTTAGATAGACTAATAGTATAGATACAGAATAAGATTGAGACCAGTGCACTCTGCTGAGGTACCCCTCTCTTTCATATGATGAATGAAGTTTCCAATTTGTAAGCAGTAATTCCTGCCAACCAAGTAGTCTTTTATGTATTCAAAATCTAAAGTAGCACTAAGATCGACTAATATTAAAATACCACATTTATTTTCATCCATCATTTCCAGCTTATCATTTATAACAGCACAGATAGCTGTTTCCGTAGAGTATAATTTTCTGTAGCCGACTGGTTGTCTGGCAAAGTTTTTATTTCTTCTAAATGACTAATTAATTGTTCAAGAATTATGTATTCTAGCCCTTTTTAAATAAAGATAGGTTAGAAATAGGTCTACACGAGCTTAATTCCTCATAATCTAGAGCACTTTTCACGACCAGTGTGACTATAGCCATTTTCTTATATTTTGGAAACTTACACTCATCCATCTTATATATACTATTCACATAATTATATCAGCTAGGCTAGAAAAGTTTCTTTCTCCAGTTACTTCAGAGATTGGCATTGGATCGATCGCACAGTTTGTTTTCTTTGCTCTCTTGATAATCGTGGTGATATCATCTTGTGTTATATTATTGAATTTTGTTAATTTTATCTGTGTATCTGGTGTACCATTAATCTCATGTGGAATATTTGCAAATGACCTAGTTATATTTTCTATTTTGTTTTCAAAGAATACTAAAAAATTATTTGCTAGTTTCTGGTTACTGTACCCTCTGGTAGCTTTTTTTTTTCATCTACATTTTCCATTATACCATTTATGAGACGATATAACTTATTTGTGTCTGTTGCTACATCCGAGATTTTTCTTATAGTATTCGTTTTTTTTTTTAATATTGGCACATTGAAATTTTGTATTTTACCAATTTACTTTAATTTTTTAACCAATTCCACTTCCTTTACTTACGTCTTTTTCCCTCCTTTTCTCTAAAGTCTCACCATCAAACCAAGGAGATCAGTTTTTAACAATTATAGTCTTTTCCATCAGTGGACACATGGTGGTGTCCTATTCACTTGTATCCATCCTATTATAAATGGTCTTGAGGCAGTCAACACGCATAGCGCCCAACAAGCGTTGGTTATCATGATCGCAATGAATGCTAATAGCATTATTTATTTTCTGTGCAACCTCTTCAATAAACGCAAATGGAGAGAAGTTTGATTTATGTCTAAAGTTTATTTTCTTCAGCACTGCGTGTCTCTGTAGTGTAGAGGTAGTCTAAAAGTAATAAGTTTGTGCACTGAAGAGATGGTGCATTTCTCTTCTACATTTATATCAGATACAATTTTATTCATTCCATCACTTGAAACTATATCCAACGTATGCCCAGTCAAAGTATTTGCACAGTCACCATTATTCACCAATTGATATGATTCCAATAACTCACTAAATACTGAAGCCTCAAGATTTGGTGCGTCATCCATCCAAAGATTGAAGTTTCCACAAATAACTAATTCACTTTTGCTATGATAATGATCTCAATGAGTACACTGAATTCGTCATAGAAGATACTAGTGTTTGTTCCCGGAGGTTTGTAAACTTACGGTGGATATTTTTTTTTTCTTTTTTTTGTGCATAAAATTTATTTCTATATATACAAAGACTTTTGCACTAGTTCTTTTTATCGTCTTGAGATTAGAGTACCTCCTATGAATGAAGAGCCCGAAACCCCCCACCAGACCTGATCTCTCATAGAATATGAAAAAAAGGCATGTATGTGGCGGTCATTTCAGCTATGTTAGCCTTGTCAAAGTTATTTAACCATGTTTCAGATAATGCTCTCATATCCAAATATTTCTCATTTATCAATTCTAAAATTTGAATAGTATTATTACCAACAGATTTTATATTTACATAGCCACAATTTATGACATCCTTAGTATTCATGGTCAGTATTTTCTGCTAGTCTTTTCAATTTCTAGTCATAAGCTTTGCAATCTCTTGAATTCACTATGTAGTTATTTGGTTTGTTTAACTTTGTGCATTTTATACATTTTAAAAATTGTGAATTACATTCTTTTTGGAATGTTTTTCTGAATATTTCCCGCATATTTTGTCATCAGTCTTGAACTTTCAATCTTTCTCAAGATGTCCATACCTCTGACAGCGGCAGCTGGCAATCACGTGGTACCTATCACGTATGTTATAAGTACCCCATCGCAACATAACTTTGTCCCCAATATCATAAGTAGCCTTCCAAATTTCAGGATTGCATTTCAACAAGTAGTGGGTAGTCCCACCAGCAGCACTTTTCTTGAATACCAGACTTATCTTCTCTTCTATGCTTTGTATATGGTCCAGGCAATGATTTCTTTGTTTCAAAGTTTTTACTACTTCATCTTCATCATTGTATACATTGCAAATCATTACTTTTGGTTTTAGTTTTCTAAATTTTCTCGTCTCGGTTTCTGCACCCATAGTTTGAATCTTTTTTTCTGCTTCCTCTCTGATCCTTTCGTCAGCAAAGTTTACAACAACATTTCCATTAGAATTGGAATATCTTTAAGTGCATGTTCGACTTCATTTTTTCTGTCAATGATTTTTGTTGATACATTAGTTGATCTAATTATCGGTAGATTCTTTTCCTTAACTTTGTCAGCATATGTCATTTTCTCTCGTTTTGTGTCCATCAGTGCTTGAGGTGTTAACTTGATTCCGTATTCATCGATTGATTATTATCTTTCTCAAGGAGAATAATGGTCTGGCAGGAATCTGCTGAGTCTGCATTGAGTTCCGTAATGTGTTGTTCCAATTCAGTGATTTTCTATTCATGTATGTTTATATGAAGGTTTTTCATTTTCAATTCCTCCTCCATTTTTAATATAGTTGTCTTGGCCGTAATGGCTTCATCTACACAGAGCGCCAGAGGGGACAAATTCACTCCAAGTTTTCTACGTCCTTATCACTGATGTTTGCCTCTATAAATACACACTTCTTGTGGTAGCACCTGTTACACCCACATCCTATCCACTTTTTTGTGTCTCCCCTCGAAAATCGACATGGGGGCTACCAGCCATGGTGTATTTTTACTTTTCACTTTAGTCTCTCTATAAGACTGATTAATATTTTCAAAGGTTTCACAAACGAAAATATAAGCTGAAACACAGCTTATATCTTAGTCTAGCATTAACTTAGTTAACAAAGAATTAAATAGAGTTTTACAGTATTCGAGATACAAATTAAAATGAAAAAAACTTAAGAGTAGAAAAGCATGTGCTACTGATAATATCATAAATGAGTTTCTCAAAATCGGCCCTCTCGTCTTGCTTAATGTGGTATGCAAATTTTTCGACATAGTGTTGCTCTCCTTAATCGTTCCATATTATTGGTGTATAGGGATGATAAAACCTATATTCAAGAAGAAAAATCCCTGACGACCCAGATAACTTGTATAGGGGTATCACACTGTACCAACCGTGTGTCACACGATCGTACATAAATTATTTTATATATATTATGCTTGTATCTGCACTAAAAAGAACCAGAATAAACATGTCTGCGTTTTTCCTCTGTAACATTGTCTGTTTGCATGTTCAGGCGCTTGTAATCCTCGCACGGACGGAGGAAGCCGTCTTTCTTCAGAACAATGTGTAAGGGTGACGACCATGGGCTGGAGGCCTTTTGGCAAAGGCCCATTTCCTCCATTTCGGCGAACGTCTGTTTGGTGGCTGCCAATCGTTCCGGTGCCAGACGTCTGAATTTGCGAAGACTGGGGGTCCCGTCGTCTTAATATGGTGATAAATACCGTGGGCGTTTGGCGAAGTTCTGGACGGAAAACTTCCGGGTACGATGTGAGGAGGTGGGCGTAGGCATCCGTGGGTGCGCTGATGTGGAGAGCGAGGTTAGAGGGGGTGGGGTGAAGAGGTGTCGACAAGTACGAGTCTACGTTGACCAATCGTCGGTGGGCGACATCGACCAGCAGGTGGAAATGAGAGAGGAAATCCGCACCGAGGATTGGCAATGTGACGTCAGCAACGAGAAACTTCCAATTGAATTTACCGTTTCCGAATGATAATGTGAGGTTTTCGTAACCGTAGGTGGGTATCGCAGATCCGTTGGCAGCTACAAGCAGACGTCGGCAGATGTAGACAGACTACGTCGTGTCTTGAAGAGTTTCCTTGGCAAAAGAGAACGACAAGCACCCGTTCCTGCATCATGTAAAAAGAAAAGATTAGAAACACGGGAGGCCACCGCCACGAGCGATGGCCTACTTACACGTTTTTTGGCCACTGACAATCCTTGGCACATTTCTTCGCGGTTGCCCCGAATCTGAAGTGGTAGTAGCAAAACTGTGACGGATGGGAGGTAGTAAGTGGCTGTAGAAATCTTTTGTTGGGGCACGAGCGATTGGTGGGTGGTGGGTGACTTTGTTGCCGCTTCGGCACGTCACGGGGTAGGCGTGTATGTCCTACGGCATTCATGTCAGCTTCGGTTGACGTTGAATAGGCATCCTCTTCGTCAGGGGTGGAGGCGTTGATGGAGGTCTTGAAGTGGCTGTCCATAAGGGCGTCGGCTTTGGTCATCAAGTCCTTTATGGATAAACTATCAACATCGGGTATGGCAGCGCGTATAGGTCCGGGTAAACGGCATATCCAAAGGGCACAAAGTAGGTTCACCTCACGAGGAGAGCCGTCTGTGGCAGGTTGAAGGCGAGTGATACTGGTCATTTCCCTGAGGGCAAGCGAAGCCCTTTGGTCCCCCAACGGTTGTTGCGAGAGCTGAAAAAGCTTTGCTATACGGGCGGCTGGCGACGGCGAGTACTGCTGCAGAAGGTATGTTTTGAGAGCGTCTTACGCTATTGGGGTGTCTCCTTGTTCACAAAGCCAGTCAGATATTTCTGGGAAGGTGTCCTCGGGTATCGCCGCGAGAACATAATCTGCTTTGGTGGTTGAGCGAGTCCCGCCATTGATGCGAAACTGGACTTCTGAGCGCTGAAACCAAGCAAACGCCTCTCTGCTGGCAAACGATGAAAGTTTCAATGGGGCAGCCAACTTCCGTAGAGTCCGCCATAGTACCAACGATGGAGGGGCGAGGGGGGTGGGGGTGGAAGGCGGTGGGAGCGAGTCGACTTCCAGGGTCACCAATGTGACGGGCCAAGAGAAGGTTGTGACTCAAAGGCTGGAAGCAATCAACTTAGTAACTTTATTAAAGAACACTCTCCTTTATATACAAAACCTCAAGGCAACAGGAATTTTCATGTTCGAGAAACAGACAATGTTACAGAGGAAAAACGCAGACATGTTTATTCTGGTTCTTTTTAGTGCAGATACAAGCATAATATATATAAAATAATTTATGTACAATCGTGTGACACACGGTTGGTACAACACTGTTGAGCTGCGTAGCGAAGTCTTTTACCGCTTGTGTCAATAAAAGGTTGGCTGATTATATTGAGAGCACTGGTCTACTTGGTGAGTAGCCAACCGGGTTCAGGGAGGAATATAGTACTCTAGATCATATCTTTTTATTATATTCACCTGTTAATTTCTATCTCCATCGAAATAAAAGAATATATTGTTTGTTGATTACAGAAAATAATTTTATTTGGTTGACAGTTCGTACTTGTAGGGAAAAGTAATCTTGCATGTCATTACCGTTAATATAATGGCAGTTATATATAATATGTATAATAATGCAAAAACCTGTGCAAAGAAAAAATGATAAAATTTCTAACTTGTTCGAATGTAACATAGGTGTAAGACAAGCTGAGAATCTTCCACCATTATTTTTTGCCATCTACCTAATAATCCAGGGCAAATGTAATCCCATTAGTATTTTTAATAGAAGGAAAGAAGGATTGACTGGAATACATTCTTACTATAGTCTATATAATCTACAACGTCGCACTATCAGGAATTTTCAATCATTTTGTGACAGAAGGCCTGTGGGACTTAACTAATCAAAGAAGACCACTAAGGAGATAGAAGTAGATTTTCCTCAGTAACTTATTTCAGAATGGTGCTATGAATATATTTCATTAACACCTATTTGTTCTACATAAAAAAAAAAAAAACAAAAAATAAAGTATTGAGTAAGTATTTTCGTATATTTCATACATCACAAGATATAAGCAATTAATTTAGTTTCGCATGATAGATGATTATCATATATCATTACATTTCCATCTATAACTCGTTCCAGAGTTGACCTGTGAAAATTCTTCCTGGAACTTAATTGTTATTTGTTCTACCGTAAAAACGAATAAAAAAGCTTTTGTATGATTGTCTTGAAAATGTTCGTATTTTCTTCAGTAATGCAAAAAATGTAAATGAGATGCAACACGGGTTTCACTGTAAATGACAACTGACATTGCAATATTTGATGTAGAAGGTTTAAAATAAATTGGGAACATGAGAACCCTTCTTAAAGCTACTAAGATCCTAAGGGGACAGGTTCTAAAAAGTGAAAAATGGGAATCCAGTGGAAATTTGGAGGACATAAATGTGGTTGAAGTTATTCCAAAAGAAATCTGTCATTTCTTCAAGGGATAAAACCAAGGGCCGATGGATATGAAAATGATCCTGGAAGAATTGTTGGCAGATACAAGGCTTAAAGGTCTGCATAAAGCCAAAACTAATGAAGAATTAGTCAAAACTGCCCCAATTTGGTCATATTATAATTCAGTCAGGAATGAAATAACAAAAGAAACTAGAGTTTCTGTGTTACCACTTACAGAAAGTAGCCCAACAAGCACAACCACACAACTCACATTCATGAAAAAAAAATGGAAAACATTACTCTACATTTCACGCCTGAGGTTAAAACAGTTTTTTTTTTTTTTTTTTTTTTTTTTCGTAAAAGCATGCGTTGAAGAACTGTCAAAGAACTGGGTTCTTAGGCTAGGTGAACTACAAGTGATAATGGCAATGGTTCAAGCTATAGGTTCTTTTTTGGATGGAACAGGGCTTGATTATACACGCACCTAACTGCATGATGGCAATAGTTTATGTAAAATACTAGCAGGAAAATGTGTAAGCGTAGTTAGTGAAGAATATATAGAATTGAGACTTGGCCATTTAAAGTGCTACAATGATGAATTTTACAGTGGAATTATTCCAAAGAAATTAAATTTAAGCACAAGAAGATTCAAAAAGGCTTACAAATTTGACTGTACTGACATAAATGGAAACAATTGAGACAGAAGAATCAGATAACAAACCAACATTCAAATGACTCTTCAGTATGTACATATGGTTGATACAATACTCGTGTTCATTAGATCTGTTCGGACTGCAAATTAGGAGTTGCATCTGACAGCACTGGAAGAGTTTGTGAAGTATTTATTTCCCCCTGATATGACAAATTACTCCAGTATGATAACTTTGTATGTAGCAGATATGAAATAGATATGAAGCACATAGCCAGACCTGTGGAATGAGTTCAAGAAAGGAAACGGGTTAGTTAAAAAAAAAAAAAAAAAAAAACCCTTTTGCATTCAGGTGCAGATGAAGCTCTTGAACAGGAAAACGGGCCAAAGGAAGTACTTGGTGGGTTGGTGAATATAACAAAATAAAAAGAAAATGTCTGATTATATTCTTTCTGACCTCTCCTGAGTTGTCAAGGCTCTTCAGAAGCAAAGAATATATTTGACATAAAAAATCATGAATGGTTAAAACAACATGATCTAATAGGTTCCAGAGAAAAAATGACAAAACCAAGATATAACCTGCTTGTACAATAGTCTCCCCACATATATTGATCAAGTAACCTATAAGGGAAATGAACTCATCAATATTCATAAAAATCTAGTTATTTTATAAAATAATTGAAAGAAAGACATCAGAAATGACAAAAAAAAGGGGGGCAATTGTACAACAATTTTAAGGAAAATTTGATTTAATCATGCACCCGTAGCTTGTGGATACGAATGAAAAAAAAAGAAGGACTCCATCTATGTAAGAATGCCCACAAGACTGTGAAGACTAAAGTGCCAGACACCATTGTCCAGCTGAAGGCAGATTGCACACTTTTTACAAGGACTCTAAGTACATTGAGAAGCCACACTGACATAGATATGAATGAACACCAGAGTATGAACTTTCTGCAGTGCCTCTGTCAATGTTTAATTTGGATGAAATAATATTTCTTGCCACAAACAAGAGCAATTTAATGAACAATCTGGAAGAGCAACACTCCCTGTACCCAAAAAAAATCTGACAGAAACTCCCTCAAAGGATGAACCATGTGTGCCAGAGCAGACTAGTTCTAGATCATTTATAGTCATTGGATTAGATGGAATGGCAGAGTTACCTGAACTGAAAAAAACATCAGATTTAAAGACATGTGGCATTACTTCTAATCTGATGTTTTATAACAGACTAGAACCCATGATGAAACTAACTTAGTCTTGAACACCTACCTTGGAAATTCACTCAAGAGCTACATACGAATGAAATGAGCTGGAAAATCAAAGCTGCTTAATTTCAGAATAACAGTCAGCACTGATATTACAAACATTACCTTGAAAACCCTCCTATCTCATTCTAAAACAAAATATGAATTAACAGAGCATAATGTATACAAGGAAAAAAAATAAAACTGGTAGCTAGTTGGAGAACTGAAGCAAGATCAATTGATGGAAAGGGGGTGGCAGATATGAAATGTACCCATGCTTTTATGCCTCACACCATGATGCTACTACCCACCATAATATATTCACCTGAACCTGATACATTTGTACTTTCAGTTCCATCTGGGTGGTATTTAATAAGAATCTGTATTATCAAAATACATTTATTCTGCTAACGGCTTATATAGCTACTCAGCTCTTAATGGCTTGTAACTCTCGAGTGAGACCATTGACGTAAACAAACTCTTGTACAGAAACACAAACTAACAAAAGAGCATCACTCCTAAAAGACTGGATTCTACTGTAATACAAAAGAAAGAGGAATTACATCCTATCTTTGAGAAAATTTTTTAAATGATTAAATTCTTCACAACATACACTACTACATTTATATTCAAGCTTAAACATGTTCTATCAATGAAATACAGTGCAACATAGCTTTTAATACATGTAGCGCATACGTTATTACAGTCCAAATACATAGCAGTCTCTTCCCCCTTAACTTGATATTGTACAGACCTTTACATATTTAATCTCCAGGGGGCTTTAATCTATTCATCCTATTGGGAAGTACTCTAACTCCATCCTGTACTGGTACATGAATAAATTCTGAATCTACATCTGATATTTGAGCCTATTGGTTGATATTTGATTCATTTGATTCAACTACTTCTGAAAATTTTCCATCTCTAACATTCACATGATCTGCAGGATTTTTATTTAATGGCTGTAATTGATCAACATGGCGTTTCACAGTATTTCCACCAACTTAGACATAAAAGATGTAAATTTCCTATCTCTTTTACAATTTCTCATGGTACCCACTTTTCTGAAGTATTGTATGATCTTACCATGATATTAGATAAAATAAAAAAATGTCTTCCTTTTGGGAGACTTTCTTATTGCTTATACCCTTTTTCTTGTAAATCACTTTGCAAACTTGGATACAACAAATCTAATTCTCCTCCCCATCAACAAATTCGATGGTGCGCACCTGTTGTGCTGTGTGATGTTGTTCAACAGGACAATAAAAACTTTGTTATTTGCATTTGCTTTTCTGCACTTGATGTTATGCATAAATGTTTGAACAAATCTTTAAGCCTCTCCATTCATGGAAGAATGATACGTTGCTGAAAATGTATGCTTAATATCATTTAAATTACAAAAATCATTAAGCTCTTGTGAGGTAAACTATGGACCATTATCAGTTACAATTCTTTCTGGAATACCATGCGTAGAAATATTTGCAATAATTCTTTTACAGTTGCATAAGCAGTGTTCTCTTCATTGGAACTACTTCTGGCTACTTACTGTAAGCATCTACAACTATCAAGAACAAATAACTTAAGACAGAACCTGAAAAATCTAAATGCCCTCTTTGCCATAGATACCTGGGTAACTCCCATGGGTGCATTCTGGCAAATTGAGGATTGTTCTGCTTTGTAACACAGTTCATACAATTTCCTACAAATAATTCAATATCTCCATCTACACATCACCACCAGACAAGAGTCCTTGCAATAGACTTTGATCTGACAATGTCTTGATGATCAGCATGTATTTCATACAAAACCTTATTCCTCAGTGAACTAGAAATAATTACTATTGACCCCTTTATCATACGACCTTGTGTTATCCTCAATTCACTCCAAATATCCTTATATGGTTTACAATTTGACTCGTTTCCACATAAGTCCCACCTGTCATTAACTTTCTAAAACCTTACTAAGTATTGGGTCTCTCTTGGTATGGTGTGCAATATCCTTTGCTGTAATGGGGACATCATATACTCAAACTAACAATATACTGTCACCATACTCTTCTGCTGCTTTGTCTACTGGAAATCTAGATAAAGCCTCAGCATTATGTATTTTTGATGTACGACAATGTTTTGTATTATAATAATATGTGGCTAACATAATCGATAAACGTAGTCTTGTAGCTACCAACGTAGGTGAACTTAATTTTGGACTCAATATTGCTAATAGAGGTTTTTGGGCTTAAGCCATGTCGTCCTGTTGGAAAGTTCCTTTAGGCAGCTTTCTAAGGGATATTTGGCTACAGTGATACTCCCAGAGAATTGACCATAGGTCTCCAGAATTCTAACTCCTGGCACGAGTATCCTTAAAAATTTTCTAAAGGATATCGCATAATATCAGGGGACGTATTTCTTGATCGACACATGGCAATCTTCACCCCGAATAGAGTTTTTGCTCTGAGGGAGAAGAGTGGTGAAATTGAAGGGGAGCCGTCATTAAGGTTACCCAGTGGATCCCCTTCCCATACTACTACAGGGTCCAATATGGCTACCCATTCCTTGTTTTGTAGCGAATTGCGCACGGTGTACTCCCGCTTGCTCTTAGTGTTTTGATCGTTATTACGAGGATTTATCATGCATTCTCCAGCTTCTTCTGCCTCTGGAAAGTTGAGTATTTAATCTTTCCTGTGTATAATTTTTAGCTCCCTTCTAACAATTAAATTAGCATAATTTAGATGTGTTTTCGGAGCTTAGCCGGTAACCGGAGGTGCAATTATGGACGCTGTCGTTCGCCATACATGCCTTATTTAGTCAGCAGAACAACATTCAAGGTAGTTAGCTTTAACGAATTATAGCTATTTAGGCAAAATTATACCTGTGAAGATAAGATCATGCACGTATATTTCCTCTTCCTTAAATGTAACGATCGTATACGTTAGAGTCTCAGTGATATAGTGTAGCCGAGATCTCGACCCGTGCTAGGCTAACCTAGCCTACGCGCTTAGTATACTTTCGTACATTATCCCCGTTTACCCTCGCGTATCGTTTTATCAATTCAATAAGTGATAGTATATCTCCTAGAATTAATTATAAAATTCAATACTCGTCTCTTTTAGAGATTTAAGGGTAAACCCTTCCTTCCCTCTGAGCGTCACCATTAAGCGACAACCCTATCTTGGTCTTGACATAGAGTAGTGTACTCCGGCTTGACTAGGCTAGTGTTTTCTGTCTTCCCTCCTGGCCGGTGAGTATCACAGCCTGGAATTACGACAGTAACTCGGAGTATTCAGTCTTTATGCCGGCAACTTGGCTGCCAGGGGAGTAGTCACTCCCCTGCCGGCTAACAGTTGCACACATAGGAAGCCTAGCTTCCCTAGCCTACATCCAAAGTGGTAGTACATTGCCGCCATCTTCTTCCTTGCGGTCTACTAGACAAGTCTTATCTCGGCAAGGTCCTGGGCTGAAGAATCGATATTATTCTGCCGCCCAAGACGGCGCCGATATAGAAACAATGTTTCTGATTTGTGACCGGAAGTAGTCAGCAATCCTGCCGCCTTCTCCCGACACAACACACAAGACCCTTTCCCTGCCCCACTCTGTCCTTTAGTGATAGCCTAGCCATCGCAATATCTTTGGCCGGTTTCCTACAATCTCCATGCTTGCCGGGTAGGCTGTGGTGCCGGCCGGGTTCCTTCATAGGCGGCTTGATTAATGCTCTGACCTTCCCCCTACGGACGCAAGGCTCCAGGAAAGATTGTGCCGGCCATGGAGGCTGCCGGTGGGAGACCCTAATGTCTTTTGAGTGTTCTTCAGTCCTCTCTTGGACTGCCATCCACATCCCTGAAACCAGCAGAGTAGTCGGCAACAGATCCTGTGGCTGGGTCGAAGCTAGAATGATCCATTCCCCCCTTCCATTTGAACCCTCATTCTGGAAGAAGGCAGTAGGAACAGTAGTATCTACACCCTTATTTATTGTACTAAACTATAATAATAAGGTAGCCCTTCTCTCCATGCTTTCTCTCTCTCTGTTGGCTAGTGCCGTCAGGTAATAACCTAGCCGGCAGCAAGCCGGCTGGACCGGTGCCGCCAGGTACTAGCCTAGCCGGCGACATGCCGGCAGAACTACAGTATATGCTTAGAGAGTTGTCAGTATTTCTGCAGTATAGTACATACTGCACGCAGAAAACTATAGTAAATATTATACAGTAGTTATATTTTCCAACATATTCTGTGTGTCCTTTCACAGTCCATTGTTGAGACCAATGATAATATTGAAGTGAAGTATTCCTTCAATACCCTGATGAACCATAAGTCATCAGATCATATTTTTTTACCCTACAATATTAATACTCCTTTATGAAGGGTTAGTGCTAGTATACATAAATTCGAACTCTAGAAGTTAGAGCCCTTCCTCTCTAGTTTTCCTTGAATAAGGAAATTCTAAATATTAATAATGAGGGAGGTCACAGCACTTGGCTGGAGAGGAAACACAAGTATGTGTCTTTCCTATATCCTTTCTAGCTTTGCTATCCTAAGCTATAATGGTAAAGATAATACCAATTTTCTTGCATGAAAATATATATTAATTTATCAAGTGTGATAAATTACTGCATACTCATTTCAATTTCCTTTCTTTACAGGAGGAACCAAAGCTGAAATGTGAGGTTATGTACTGTAACCACAAAAGTAGGAACTTTTGTGGTCACACTATGTGCAGGTCTCATGCTGCCTACATAGTTACAACCGAAACCTTGAGGTATTGGGACCCCAAGGACTGTAGCGTCTGCTTGGCCTTGGTGACCGAGGGTTTCGACGACCCCAATTCAGCGGAGTCGAGGGACGCAGCATGAAAAAAGCTTCGGAAATGGGTATGAGGGTTCCAGAAGAACTCTCCTGGACCGAAGCTTCCCAACGACAGGATGCGAAACTTGCTGTTCCCAAAGGCAACAGCTGTTGCCGTTGTACCCAAGGCACGACCCGGGCCTCTCTGCATCCAGATCGCAGTCAAGGCTGATGTCAGTGAGGCCTTACAAGGCATGGACATCCACCAGGAGGAGAGGATGTCTGAAGTGTCCACAGACACGGAGAAGGATCTCCTTCAAGAAGATCCTGATGAAGAGTTGACTCTACCACTCGGAGGAGACAAGGATCGGGACTCAACAGAAGCGGAGGACCCCGCTCTGCCTGTGCCTGCATTACAGCCGACACCGTCTACGTCTTCGGCTCCTACCCCTCCATTAGACTCGATGGGTCATGCAGTATTGGCCCACATTACCACGCTAATGGAAAATCTACGTAAGGAGAACGTAGACTTGAAGGAAAAGATGACAAAGGAGTTCAGTGAAGCAACTAGGATCGTCACCTCCGAGACCAATCCCTGGAGATATGCAGAGTTCATACTACTTACTAACGGCAAACTCTACATTTAGGAGAAGATGGGAGCCGTCCATCTAGACGACATTGAGTTTTGGCCAAACTTTGCGGCTTATCCGGAGTGCTTTATCTGGCTGAAGAGTGAGCCAGCGTCTAAAGAAGAGACGGAACCAAAGGGGGTTATGGTCTTCGACCACGACAAGGCACAGGCTCTCTTGACGAGTAGCCTGAAGAAGGCAGGGTACACTAACTCAAGAGTTTCTGCGCTGTGCAAGAAACACCCTACTTTTCTTGATCCTTCTTCGAGAGCTTTCCCCTTCACGTCAAAGGCTCTTCAAAGCGTGCTGAAGGCCGTTGATGCAGGCAAACCATGCCCTACACTAGAGGAGTGTAGGTCTTTGTTTCTGGCCTTGCCCACAGATGAGAAGGAATGGAAGGAGGTCCACCTAACCTTCTCAGTAGCGAAGCTTGATGCAGACATTGCAGGACAGCAGTTAAGCAAGAACCTACCAAAGCTATCGGACTTTCTCCTGCAAAAAGAGCAGGAGACAAAGGAGAGGCTAGCCGCCTTCCTTTCCCTCCAGCACTGCATGGAGATGTGTGCAGACAATGCCAGCACCCCAGATATGTACACAGTCCTGGCCAAGATGCACATGGCCACTTTCGTCAAGGACCTGTACGCTTTCGTGAAGGCCAGGAGGGCCTGTAGGGAGTTTGTGTTTACCAATACAATGGTCAAACACGAACCCAGGAAGCTGATTACTTCCTGTATCTGGGGTAAGAACCTCTTCCCAAAGGAAGTGGTCCTAGAGGTAGTAGAGAAAGCCGCCACGGAGAATAGGAACCTTCTCCAAAAGTGGGGCAGCTCCTCGAAGAGGAAGTCTTCCCCGGATGCTGGTCCCCAACTCAAGAGGAAGACAAAGAAGCCAAGACTACCTTTTCGGCCTGTTCAGCAACATCCCACGGTCACCATGACCGCGATGCCCCAAGTGGTCGCTCAACCACAGACCACCTTCCAAGTGGTGCCTCAACAGCTGGTAGCCCAGTCACCAGCCTTCAACCCAGGGTTTGAGAGGCACACCACTACCTTTCGCCCGAAACGAAGAGGATCTCGATGGAGCTCCTCAAGAAACCCCTCACGAGGCAGGGAAGAACGTGGTCAGGGTTGCAAACCCTCAGGACAATCTAAGCAATGAGATGCTCCAGGTAGGAGGGAGACTCCACCACTTTCAGGATCGTTGGACCTTCGTTCCCTCGGCCCACAGCCTAATCAAAAATGGACTAGGAGGGAAATAGAACAGATCTCCACCTTCATAACCTCAGTTATTCCAACACTCTACCCCCTTACTGGAAGAATATATCTTAGAACTCTTGAACAAGAAGGTTATAAGGAAAGGAAAGTCCATCAATTTCCAGGGAAGGCTGTTCTGTATTCCCAAGAAGGACTCGGACAAACTCAGAGTCATTCTAGACTTGTCAACACTCAACAAGTTAATCGAGAACAACAAGTTCAGGATGTTAACCCTTCAACACATCAGGACCCTGTTACCGAAAGGGGTGTACACAGTCTCAATAGACCTGGCAGATGCTTACTGGCATCTCCCAGTCAGTCGCCCCCTCTCCTCCTACCTAGGATTCCAGTTACAGAAGACAAAGTATGTCTTCAGAGCCATGCCCTTCGGACTAAACGTAGCCAAAAGGATCTTCACGAAACTTGTGGATGCAGTCGTACAATAACTACGCCTAGAAGGCGTTCAGGTAGCAGCCTACCTGGACGACTGGCTGGTGTGGGCAGCATCCAAGACTGCTTTTCTGCAAGCATTCTAGAAAGTGATCCAGTTCCTGGAACATCTGGGATTCAAGATCAACAACAAGAAGTTTCGCCTCTCTCCAGATCAGGAGTTTCAATGGCTGGGAATCCATTGGAACTTGCAGTCACATCACCTCTCCATTCCACCAAAGAAGAGGAGAAAGATCGCTGGTTCTGTCAAGACACTACTGAAATCCGACAGGATTTCAAGACACCAACAGGAAAGAGTACTGGGCTCTCTCCAGTTTGCATCAGTAACAGACACATTGCTAAGAGCACAGCTGGAAGATGTGTCAGGATTCTGAAGAAAATACGCATCAAACGCTCGAAGAGATCTACAAAGACCGGTACCGACCTTGCTACGATCACTTCTCAAACCGTGGTCAAAGGTCAAGAGCCTAACAAGGACTGTACCCTTACAACCACCTCCCCTATCGGTGACCATTCACATGGATGCCTCGACGGAAGGATGGTGAGGTCACTCCCATCAAAGGAAAGCCCAAGGGACCTGGTCATCCCTGTTCAAGACCTTTCACATCAACATTCTGGAGGCTATGGCAGTCCTCCTGACGTTGAAGAAGCTATCCCCTCACAGATCAGCCCACATCAGGCTTGTCTTGGACAGCGAAGTGATAGTGAGATGTGTTGAACTGACAAGGCTCGAGATCGCCCTACATCAATCACGTGATGCTAGCCATCTTTTGTTTAGCAAGAAAGAAGAGATGGCACTTATCGGCAGTTCACCTTCAAGGGTTCCGCAATGTGACGGCGGACGCCCTATCCAGGCTAAGGCCAATAGAGTCAGAATGGTCCCTAGACACAGACTCATTCTCCTTCATCTTGGAAAAAGTCCCAGAACTGCAGATCGACCTCTTCACAACGAGCGATAACAAGAAACTACCTCGATACGTAGCCCCATACAAGGACCCTCTGGCAGAGGCGACGGATGCCATGTTCCTCGATTGGTACAGATGGACCCAAATCTACCTGTTCCCTAAAACGAATCTCCTGCTGAAGGTCCTCAACAAGCTGAGATCCTTCAAGGGAACTGCAGCTGTAGTGGCCCCCAAGTGGTCAAAGAGCAATTGGTTCCCTCTGTTGATGAAACTGAAGTTGAGGCTGGTCCCTCTACCGAACCAAGCTCTATCCCAATTGGTTCAGAAGTCGACTGTCTTCGCTTCATCACAGAGAAACCAAAACCTTCATCTCATGATTTTCTCGCCTTCGCAGTCAAGAAAATATTTGGGATCTTGAAAGACAGTATAGATCTTCTAAAAGAGTACAAGTCAAAGTCCACCAGAAGACATTACGAATCATCTTGGAAGTAGTGGGTTGCTTTCGTAAAAGCAAAAAAGCCGACATAAATCTCATTAGACTTCTGTCTGTCCTTCTTCATCCACCTTCACAAACAAGACTTGGCTACCACCACGATAACTACGTGTAAGTCAGCTTTGACTAGACCTCTTCTATACGCCTTCCAGATGGACCTGGCGAACGAAATCCTCAACAAGGTTCCGAAGGCATGCGCTAGACTTAAACCAGCAGGCCCTCTGAAGCCCATTTCATGGTCTCTGGACAAAGTCTTACACTATGCTTCGACGTTGAACAACGAAGATTGCTCTCTAAAGGATCTAACACAAAAAGTTATATTTTTGTTCGCTATAGCCTCAGGGGCTAGAGTTAGTGAAATAGTAGCCCTATCAAGAGACGAGGGCCATATTCAGTTCACAGAAGTGGGAGGACTGAGTCTCTTTCCTGATCTTACCTTTCTCGCCAAAAACGAGTTACCCACCCAAAGGTGGGGTCCCTGGAGAATCTGCCCTCTGAAGGAAGATGTCTCTATGTCCAGTAGAGTGTCTAAAGGTCTATCTTCGAAGAGCTTCAGACTTCCGAGGAGGACAGCTCTTCCAAGGCAAAACCTCAGGATCAAACTTATCTCTAAAGTAACGGAGGTCGAAGCTCACCTACTTCATTCGCAGAGAGGATCCTGATAGTAAACCCTCAGGTCATGATCTGAGAAAGATCGCTTCCTCGCTGAACTTCTTTCAGTATATGGACTCTGAGAGACTCCGCTCATACACTGGTTGGAAATCCTCTTGATTCTTCTATAAACATTAAGCGAAGCAAGTGCATGACTTAAAACATTTTGTGGTGGTGACAGGTAGTGTTGTGAAACCTGTCGTCTAGTGCTGCGATGAACAGTGAACTGTTTGGGACTGTTTCATTTCAGGTGAAAAGGTGTTAACACCTTACAGTGTAATACCTTTTATAAATTTTCCCCCTGGTGACACTAGGACTGTTCTTTATAGGTGCAGAATTATACCAATGACAACAGTGCCATGTGTACACTTGCACGCAGTGTTGATTCTTATCCAACATTTACACTGAAATTATTTTAATAATTTTTCAACTAATTTCGAGTGGCTAGATATAATTTTTCCCTTTCAGGTAATAATTATATATACCTTTTATATGTTGGATGTATAATTCTGATGCTAATTTTAATACACAAATTGTTACATTTAAGTTGTCTATTCAAATAAATGTATAAGGTGTATTTGCGTCTTATTCGCCCCAAATGTAGTTAAATAAAATTAGATGTAGTTCTTTACTTAATTTCCTAAAGTAAAGTATTTACTGGAGGGTGCTACTATATGTGAACTAAATATCTGAATGATAATTACATTTGTTCCAATATACATATAAAAACCTTGCTGCTTCTATTGTCGAAGATGACATTTCCCTGCAGGGGGCAGGAAACCCTAACATTGTTCCATGCTTAGTGGATATGATGTATAACGGTACCGTCATATATTTCTGTGGTCTGGATGACCATATAGAAGCTGATCCAAGGTTGAGGCACTTATACAAATCCACAGATACAGTACTTTCAAGTAATTCTCTGGTAAGCTTCCATCAGGATGACATAGCTTGAGCCAAAAAAAAACGAATTTTGAAGCAAAGCGAAAAATCTATTTTTGGGTGAGATGGCCATGTTGTCCTGATGGACCTACCCTCCTTTTCTAAGAAAAGGATTGTATAACAATCCGCACCCAAAACTACTCTATCTGTGGCACCATGCTTAATTGCTACAAGGAATGGGTAGCCATGTTGGACCCTGTAGTAGTACGGGAAGGGGATCCACGGGGTAACCTTGATGACGGCTCCCCTTCAATTTCACCACTCTTCCCCCTCAGAGCGAAAACTCTATTCGGGGTGAAGATTGTCCTGTGTCGTATCAAGAAATACGTCCCCTGTTATCAAGCGATATCCTTAAGAAAATATTTAAGGATACTCGTGCCAGGAGTTAGAATTCTGGAGACCTATGGTCAATTCCCTGGGAGTATCACTGTAGTCAAATATCCCTTAGAAAGCTGTCTAAAGTAACCTCCCATCAAGACAACATGGCCATATCACCCAAAAATAGATTTTTTGCTTTGCCTCAAAATCTGTTTTATAATCTGTAATATGTGTGAACTTTTTCATTACATGAAGATATATCTGAAATCTCTTAACTCCATACATTAATGCTAAACCTTTTTCTTAGTCTTAAGAATACCTTTGCCATTATTTACAAAACCTAAGTATTGCACTGAATCAACTTCAAAAATACATTTGTTCTTATTTACTCTAATATTATGTTAATTCAACTTCTTCAGAACTATCCGAAATCTCTCTAGGTGTTCTTTTTTATCTTTACCAGAAACTAAATTATCATCTGTGAAATGAATACTACTTGCATTCTTAAAAAATTCTTATCCATGATTTTTTGCCATATAGCTGGATTACTTGCTACTCCATAGGGTTATCTGAGGATGTATTTACTGTACATATTTCTTGTGAGTTTTCATCCATGGGAAGCTTTTGACGTGCTTGTCTAAGATCTAACTTAAAGAATATAGTACATCCTGACATAGTTGCAAACATGTCTTCCGGATTTGATAATGGATGTTGAGCTACCTGAAGCTGTGGATTCAATGCTACCTTGTAATCTCCACATAACCTAACCTGACCAATTTCCTTTCCAATAGGAACTAATGGTGTAGCCCAATCTGGGTACACTATGTAACCTTTTCCAATGAACCTTCACTTTCTAACCTTTTGATTTCAGTTTCAACTGCACTTTTCTATGCATATGTTACTGGTCATGTATCAAAAAATCTATGAGTACTATCTGATTTCAGAACAAAAATTTCTTTTGCGTTCTTTACTGTACCGACTATATTTTTAAATATGTCTTGAAACTCTGATAGAATATTATCCCCTGAAACATCATTCTTGTGTTCATTTTGTGTACCTGTAACCTTAGAAATACTAGGCCAATCTAATTTTAGATACTTTAACCAGTCCAAACCTAGCAAAGTCTGTCCTTTACCTTTAACTACCGTTAATGACATTCTACATAACCTCTGTTCTTTATACTGTACTCCTACGTTCGAAGCACCTATTACCTGATTATCGAAACCATTATAACCTTTCAAAATTCTATTTGTACCTTCTAATAACAAATTAGGAATGGTTTTAGCTGTTTTATCAGACATAATTGATACCTCAGCTGCTCTGTCAACTTGCATTATAATTGGTTTACCGTTTATGATCACTTCTACCAATATATTTTTCTTTGCATCTTTGTTGACAGAATTTATGAGAAATGCAAAATGCGTTTTGGCCTATCCTGATTATCATGAATATTTTCCCCATTATTCTCTTGGCCTCTAGTATCAACTGCTGCATTTCTTTTCTTTGCGCACTGTTTAAGGAATCTACAAACATTTGAAAAATGGACTATCTTTCTACAGTTCATGCATGTCTGTCCCATAGCAGGGCATTTCCATGCTTCGTATGCAAGATGATCAGTTTTACCACACCTATAGCATTTGGGTTTTCCTGTTGTTTCTGTGTATAGGTCAGACTCTGATATTTGTGCACATTAGAGTTTGGGAATTCCCTATGACTAGGCTTTGACGTCTTATTTCTCTGATTCTCGTCGTCTTTCAACTTTGAGCCTATCTTGCTACTTTTAGAATTTTCCATTCCATTGCTCTGACTATAATTAATACCTTCTTTAGTGTTAAATCTTTATCTTGCAATAACTTTTTTCTTAGCTGTTGTGATATGCAATGGTCAATAACTTCATTTATGATAAAATTTTCTAACTATACAAATTCACATGAAATAGCTAAATTCTCAAGTTTAGTCAAAAATGCATCTAACTTTTTTTTCTTTCTGATGTGTCTTTGCTGTAAATTGATACCTTTCAAAAAGTGTTTTGACCTGAGGTACAAAATATGTGGTAAGAGCCTTGATTGCACCTCTACTTGTGCCATCGGTGGGTTGCAGTGTCTTAAACACTTCCCGAACTTCATCACTGGCTGTGTGAAGTAATAACGCTTTCTTCTGTGCATGTCTCATACTACTTAAAGTTTCTAAATATATTTTAAATTCCTCACACCACTGTTGCCATCGTGTTGCAACAGAAATTAGTTCAGCAGCAATGCAGAATTTCTCTGGAGGTTCTATGTCCAGAGGCTATTTGAATTCTTACCTGGATTAGATTAGGCAAATGAAACCTACAAAATTAACTTGTAACTTCTTAAACAAAGTTAATTCTAACCTAGTTCCTATGTAGTTTATTGTACTTTTTATGACTTCATGCTATAAACTTTAGTAGTTTTACACTTTTTTTCATGCAAAACTAACTTTGACTTACGGTAAATTATTACCACTTAATTACTACTGGTAATAAATGTTAATCGTATCTTACTTGGTATTAAGATGCATGAATTAAAATGTTTGACGTTGGCTTCTTTCTTGACTTCAAACTTGATTTGAGCCTATGGTAGAGACCTTCCTCTGGTTGGCTGTAGTTTTCTGCTGCATGGGGCTGCATTCATCTAGTTGGGTCTTCCTCTGCTGTTGTATCCTCAGCATGGGTCCCCTCTTGACCATCCCCAATTGATGTATATACTACATCATATTTACTATGTCTGCTTACTCACCAGGGATAATAACATTTGTTAGTGTTGTTCTACATCCCAACCTAATGTCGCCAATCCTTTTAGTGGGCTTTAATGAGAGTCTGTATTATTAAAATACATTTATTCTGCTAACGGTTCACATTTTTGCTAAGCTCTCAATAGCTTGTGACTCTCGAGTGAGAACATCGAGGTAAACAAATTCTTATACAGAAATACAAAATAACCAAAGAGGATCATTCCTAAAAGACTGGATCCTACAGTAATACAAAAGTAAGAAGAATCACATCCTATCTTTAAGACAATTCATAAATGATTAAATCCTACATAACATATGCTGCTACATTTATACTTTGAGCTTTAAGATGTTCTATCAATGCAATACTGTGCGTCATTACTTTTAATACACATACCGCATATGGTATTACAGTACAAATATAGAACAGCTGTCAAAATTGTTTCCATTTGATATGATGTTTGTAAGACAGAATGAAAACCTTCCTTCATCAATGGAAACTTTGACACCATACATATTAAGCTCACATCACCAGGTTGAAACTATCTGATAAGCCACCCAAAATTACTGGTCCTATCACTTTTTGTTTGGAAGATGATTGAGCGCAATAATTACACCCTTGACAGATGTCTACTTCCTCGTGGTCCCGAATCGGTCATAATGCAGGTGAGATTTTCATGACTAAAGGGACAATGCTCTCTCTGTACATTGCAAGCGTGGAAACCAGTAATTAATTCATACTGAATGAAGTAGGTGTTGTATTGATAAGGAAATATGCAAGAACAGTGACAGTGAAGATAATGAATACCTATGGTACTCAGATGATGAGCTTTAAATCATTAATATTTACTTTACACTCAATGAATTTGTTTTAGTTTCTTATGTAGTGCATATTAGTATTCACTGGAAATCCATATGATTAATATTTCAAGATTTCAGAGTAAGATGTGATATAAAAAAAATACGTTTTGTTTCCTGTATATATTGAGCAAATTATTTTCTATTGATATTTTTCATGTGTTAACTTGGGATTTGGGTATTGGTGGAAATGCAAAAATATATGATGATTATATGTTTTAGAAAAGTAGAAAATTTGCTTATATCTGGTAAAGTGTGAAAGATAAAAGAATACATTCTCAATATTTCTTAAGGTTTTTTATGTGAAACAAATGCGTATAAACGAAAGATTTTCATGGGGCCACTCTGGAACGAGTTATTAATAGAAATGCAACAATAAGTGATGATTTTATGAATTATTGAAAAATAATAGAATTGTAAAGTATGGGAGACAAGAAATACACATTTGATACTTTTTATTTGCTTTTGTATATGGAATATATAAGAATAAATAAAAAATTTTCATACCACTACTCTGGAACGAGTTATTAATAGAAATGGAACAATATGTGATGTTTTTATGAATCATGTGAAATTAATATTATTATTATTATTATTATTATTATTATTATTATTATTATTATTAGCCAAGCTACAACCCTAGCTGGAAAGGGAGGATGCTATAAGCCCAAGGGTTCTAATAAGGAAAAATAGCATAGCGAGGAAAGGAAATAAGGAAATAAATAAATAATGAGAACACGTTAACAATAAATCATTCTAAAACAGTAACGTCAAAACAGATATGTCCTATATAAACTATTAACAACATCAAAAACAGATATGTCATATATTAACTATAAAAAGCCTCATGTCAGCCTGGTCAACATAAAAACATTTGCTCCAACTTTGAACTTTTGAAGTTCTACTGATTCAACTACCCGATTAGGAAGATCATTCCACAACTTGGTAACAGCTGGGATAAAACTTCTAGAATACTGTGTAGTATTGAGCTTCATAATGGAGAAGGCCTGGCTATTAGAATTAACTGCCTACCTAGTATTACGAACAGGATAGAATTGTCCGGGTAGTTCTGAATGTAAAGGATGGTCAGAGTTATGAAAAATCTTATGCAACATGCATAATGAACTAATTGAACGACGGTGCCAAAGATTAATATCTAGATCAGGAATAATGAATTTAATAGACCGTAAGTTTCTGTCCTACAAATTAAGATGAGAATCAGAAGCTGAACACCAGACAGGAGAACAATACTCAAAGGAAGGTAGAATGAAAGAATTATAATTGTATATAGCTTGTACCACCCGTGTGTCACATGATCGTACATAGCAACGAAATTTTTCTCTTTTTTGTATATATTATCCTGTGTATCTTCGCTCTCCACTTGCACTGACAGCAACTTGTAATAACTTGTCTGCCTACTTTATTGTTAACTGTTAACAGAACCGGTTGCCAGTTGAACAAGAAATAGCAGGTTGTATTTTGTGACCTTCTTACTGGGACTTAGTGTGTATATATACCCCATGTTCTGTAATAAAGTTACTCAGTTGCTTTCATCTCGCCTTTGAGTCACAACCTACTCTTGGTCCGTCACATTGGTGACCCCGGAAGTCGACTCGCTCCTCCCGCCTTCTCCCAACTCACTGGTATTATGGCGGACTCCACAGAAGTTGGCGACGCCCATTTAAACTTTCATCGTTTCCCAGCAGAGAGGTGTTTGCTTGGTTTCAACGCACAGAAGTCCACTTCCGCATCAAGAGAATGACTCGCTCAACCACCAAAGCAGATTGTGTTCTCGCGGTGATACCTGAGGACACCTTCCCGGAAATCTCCGTCTGGCTTTGTGAATAAGGAGACATCCCAATAGCGTATGACTCCCTCAAAACATAACTTCTGCAGCAGTACTCGCCGTCGCTAGCCACGCATATAGCAGAGCTTTTTTAGCTCTCTCAACAACCGTTGGGGGACCAAAGGGCTTCGCCCGCCCTCAGGGAAATGACCCGTATCGCTCGCCTGCAACCTGCCACAGACGGCTCTCCTCGTGAGGTGAACCTACTTCGTGCCTTTGGATATTCCGTTTACCTGAACCTGTACACACTGCCATACCCAATGTTGATAGTTTACCCATAAAAGACTTGAGGACCAAAGCCGACGCCCATATGGACAGCCACTTCACGACCTTCAAGACCTCCATCAACACCTCCACTCCTGACGAAGAGGACACCTATTCAACGTCAAGAGAAGCTGACTTGAATGACGTAGGACACACACGCCTATCCCGTGACGTGCCGGAGCGGCGACAAAGCCACCCATCACCCACCACTCGCTCGCTCCCCAACCAATGACTTCTACAGCCACTTACTGCCACTCATCGGCCGCAATTTTGCTACTACCACTCCAGATTCGAGGCTGCCGCAAAGAAATGTGCCAAAGATTGTCTGTGGCCAAAAAACGTGTAAGCAGGCCATCGCTCGTAGCGGTGGCCTCCAGTGTTTCTAATATTTTCTTTTTAGATAATGCAGGAATGGGCGTGCAATTTTTGGGAGACACGGGTGCTTGTCGTTCTCTTTTGCCAAGGGAACTCTTCAGGACACGACGTAGTCTGTCTAAGTATGCTGACGTCTGCCTAGTAGCTGAAAAAGGATCTGCGATACCCACCTACGGTTACGCAAACCTCATATTATCGTTTGGAAACGGCAAATTTAATTGGAAGTTTCTCGTTGCTGATGTCACATTGTTAATCCTCGGTGCGGATTTCCTCTCACATTTCCACCTTCTGGTCGACGTCGCCCACCGACGATTGGTCAACACAGCTCCTACTTGTCGACACCTCTTCAATCATCCCTCTCCAACCACGTTCTCCACGTCAGCACACCCACAGATGCCTACGCCCACCTCCTCACGTAATACCCAGAAGTTTTCCGTCCAGAACTTCATCAAATGCCCACAGCTCCTGCCAAACAGGGTATTTATCACCATATCAAGACGACGGGACCCTCAGTCTTCACCAAACTCAGACGTCTGGCACCGGATCAATTGGCAGCCGCCAAAAAGACGTTCACCGAAATGGAAGAAAAAGGCCTCTAGCCCATGCTTGTCAAGCTTATACATTGTCCTGAAGAAAGACGGCTCCCTCCGTCCGTGTGGGGATTATAGGCGTCTGAACATGCAAATAGTACCGGATCACTACCACCTCCCAAACATCACTGATGTGACCTCCTACCTGCACAAAGCAAAGGTTTTCTCCATGCTTGACCTCCTGAAATGGTATTATCAGGTGCCTATGAACCCAGAAGACATCCCCAAGAATGCCATCACCACTCTCTTTGGTACATACACTTTTAATTACTCCGGTTTTGGCCTTAGTAATGCTGGGGCCATTTTTCAACGTCTCATGGATGGCATCTTAGGGGACCTCCCTTTTTGTTTATGTTACGTGGACGACATATTTCTGTTCTCTTCCTCAAAAGAGGAACATCTCGATCACCTGCCCATCGTGCTCGACCGCCTGCAACAAAATGGCCTTATAGTCCGTTACGACAAGTGCACCTTTGTCGCCAACGAAGAGTCGTTCTTAAGGCACCGCATCACTCCTGAAGGAGTCCATCCCCTCCCTGAGAAGGTAGCAGCCGTTCAGAACTTCCCCACGCCCTCGACCGTCAAAGCATTGCAGGAATTCTTATGCATGATCAACTATTATCACCGTTTTCTGCCAGACATTGCCACCACTCTTGCTTCCCTTTATGCCTCCCTCACGGGTAAACCAAAAGACCTGAAGTGGGGTCCCCTTCAAGAAGCGGCCTTGTGCAGCGCAAAGAATGCCCTATCAACCACTGCTGCTCTCACTTTTCCCCTCCCACATGCACTTCTCCTTCTCTCCACCGATGCCAGCGACGTCACTACTAGTGCAGTACTCAAACAGGTGGTCAACGGCTTGCCCCGCCCATTGGCTTTCTTCAGCAGAAAACTGTCCAAGACAGCATCAGGTTATTCTACCTTCGATCGCGAATTGCTGCCAGTGCACTTGGCTGTCCGTCACTTTCGCCATTTCTTAGAAGGTACGCCCTTCGTTGTTCGCACAGACCACATGACTCTGATGCACGCCTTCATTCGACAGTCTGATGCCTGGTCCGCCCGTCAACGCCGACATCTCTCTGCCGTGGCTGAATACAATTGTACCCTTCAACAAGTCCCTGAGGAAATGAATCCTGTTGCCTACGCCCTGTCAAGAAACACGTTGGCCGCCATTCAACTGGGATTGGATTACAATGACTTGGCTGAAGCCCAACGACAGGATCCAGAGTATCAAGCATGTAGGACATCCTGCACATCCCTCCATTGGGAATACGTCCCCCTCAATGACTCCAACACCACCCTGCTCTGTGATGTCAGTACTGGTAGACCACGACCGTGGATTCCTGCTCCCATGCGGGGACACGTGTTTGATTTCATTCACAGCCTTTCACATCCTTCGTGCTATTCTACAACACAGCTTCTGAAGACGAAGTTCATTTGGCACAGCATTACTAAGGATTTCCAAGGATTGGGTCCCTTCCAAAGTACATTGACACACGGATTCAGGAGTGGGCACGTTTCCTCAGCCTCAGCGTCATTTTGCCCACATTCAAGTAGATGTTGTAGGCTCCCTACCCACATCAAAAGGACATCGTTACCTATTCACCGTCACCGACCGCTCCATTCGTTGGCCTGAAGCCATTCTCATGGAAACTGCAATGTCCACCTCATGTACATCTGCCTTACTCTCATGATGGATAGCAAGATTTGGTATCCCTGAGCATATTACTTCTGAAAGGGGTACCACTTTCACCTCTCAATTGTGGACATCATTAGCGAATCTCCTGGGCATCACCCTACATCAGACAACTGCCTACAATCCCGCTGCCAATGGAATGGTTGAACGTTTTCATCGCAACCCCAAAGCAGCTTTGATGTCCCGCTGCAAGGACACTTACTAGTTTATTCAGCTTCCCTGGGTCCTCCTGGGACTAAGAACCACTCCTAAAACTGCCCTGGATGCCTCGCAGCTGAAATGGTGTATGGCGACTCGTTGGTCGTCCCTGCCAAATTTTTTCCTTCTGCAACCTCCTCCAACGATCTGCAGCGCATACGTCACATCGTGGGAAAATTTACTCCATGTCGCCAGACTTACACGCCCCCAACGAAGCATCACAGTCTGACAGACTTGCACTCTGCAACGCACGTCTTCCTACGCAACGACACTAGCAAGCCACCACTAACGCCCCCTTACACGGGCCTTTTCCTTGTGATCCGACGCAATCAGAAAGCATTCCTACTAAACATTCATGGCAAAGAAGACTGGGTCTCCATTGATCGTCTAAAACCTGCTTATCTCCTGCCAGATGACCCGCTTACAGTTCGCCTCTCTAGATCAGGGCAACCTATTTAACATGTACAGTATGTCATTTTTAGGGGGAGAGCCATGTACCACCCTTGTGTTTCATGATCATACACAGTAACGACATTTCTCTTTTTTGTATATATTATCCTTTGTATCTTTGCTCTCCCCTCGCACTGACAGCAACTTGTAATAACATGTCTGCCTACTTCATTGTTAACTGTTAACAGAACTAGTTGCCGGTTGGACAAGAAATAGCAGGTTGTATTTTGTGACCATCTTACCGGGACTTAGTGTGTATATTATACTCTATCTTCTGTAATAGTTACTCATTTCGCCTTTGAGTCACAACCTACTCTTGGCCCGCTACAAGCTTGTAAAGTATGGGAGACAAGAAATACATATTTGTATATGGAACATATAGGTATAATTGAAAATTTTTCTTAGCACAACTCAGGAACGAGATATTAATAGAAATGCAACAATAATTGATGACTATCTATGATGAAAAACTAAAATAATTGCTTGTATCTTGTAAAGTAGGAAAGATACAAAAATATATATTTGATACTTTTAATATGGTTTAGCATGTAAAGCAAATTTTTCCTAGGACCACTCTGGAACGAGTTATTGAGGAAAATCTGCATGCATCTTTTTAGCGGCGGCCCTATTGGATTAGTGACGTCACACAGATTTTCTGCCATAAATTGAATGAAAACACCTGGTAATCCGAGGCTGTAAACTATATTAGTAATGTATTGCCGGCAGTCATTCCTTCCCTTCATTCAGACTCCCACGAAGTGCAATATTACTACACTTGCCCATGTATTATATATTTCCGGATGACAGAATCCCCATAGGAGCTACAAAATGACTTAGATGAATTAAAAGAATATTGTGATGCTTGGAAACTTCAAATTAATGTTTCGAAAACAAAAGTAATTGTATTTTCTAGAGGAAAAGTTACAAATCTCTCGAATTTCAAGTATGGTGAGGAGAGTATTGAAATTGTAGATGATTATGTTTACCTTGATAATACATTCAATTATAATGGTAAAATGGATAAAGCTATTAACAAACAAGTCGTGCAAGCCCGTAGAGTATTATTTGGTATATTAATCAAATGTAAAAAACTTTATATTTATATATATATATATATATATATATATATATATATGTATATATATATATATATATATATATATATATATGTGTGTGTGTGTATATATATATATATATATATATATATATGTATGTATATATATATATATATATATATATATATATATGTGTGTGTGTATATATATATATATATATATATATATATGTATGTATATATATATATATATATATATATATATATATATATATATATATATATGTGTGTGTGTGTATATATATATATATATATATATATATATATATATATATATATATATATATATATATTTATATATATACAGTATATATATATATATATATATATATATATATATATATATATATATATATATACATATATATATATATATATATATATATATATATATATATATATATATATATATATATATATATTTGAATAATGAAATTGGCCATTGCCTTTAAAAAAACAGGAGCCAGTCAAAACAATTCAGTGAGAAGTTTATTGAATATAATAGCAGCCTATTTCATATTGAGCAGGCTTGCGTGAATAATTTTGTTTTTCTACTTATAATAAGGTAGATTATACCCTAATTATACATTTAATCATATATCATGGAGCAATCACTTTGGTTTGCTTTGTGTGAGCTAATACATTGTTTGTTTTTTCCTTATGGATCACTGTTATGCCGATTTGCTATTTGTATGTAATTTTTGTTTCAGTAACAAAACTTAAATAGATTTTTTTTTTTTATTGGGGAAGGGTCGCCATGGTTAATTTGGACAAGAATTGGAGTCACGACCAGAAAAGGTTAAGAACCACAGATGTAAAGGGATACAAAAGAATCAACGCTATTTTCTTGCAAATCATGTATAATATATGATATTTTTTCCTGAAAAAGCTAGAGTTAGGTTTCCTCTTCTTAGCGTATGCATAACTAACGATGCCGCCATTTTAAATAGAAGTGAGAAAGTATAAAAAAATAGAATACCGAAAAAAATAAAAATTAATTTTATGTTCATTACGACTTATCAATATAAACAAATCCTTGGAATTATTCACAAGCATCTGCAATTCTATTCCATACAAGGTATATGTAGAGGGAAGCCTTTTAACACTTAAATAATTAATTATCATCTGAATGTTTCTCCTGAATCATTTGATATATTTGACAAATCTCTAGCACTAATTTTCCATGCCCAGGAGCGGTATCTCTCTCTCTCTCTCTCTCTCTCTCTGCTATGACATGACATCACAGCTTTCAAATAGTATGTCCCATGTCGTCATGGTGACGCCCAAACACTGCTTTGATGGTTTTATAAAATGTGAGAGGTGACAAGCACTTTACAGCTGAACACATCATCCCTCTTCAAAAAAAATCAGTTTTATAAAAGAGGATAAATTTAAAAAACGTTCCTAGCATCACCACTCACCTTTACGAGTATTTTCAAGGCAGTTGCCGCCCTCTATGAACCTTGCACTACCTTTTGAGATAGAGAGACACACACTCTATCAACTAGGCCCTATCTGTGCAAGTAGCTGAAAGCGATAAGAGAAAGAGATGACCATTAGAATAAGTCCTTAAATTACTGTTCGTGGACACAAAATAAAAACATATTTCGAAGAGAATAAAAGTATACATAACTGAATGGATGGGAATTCTGAAACTTAATGTGTTCCCTAAGAATAAAGAGAAACAGAATTCCGAAAAGCAGTGTTAATTGGCAACATCTGTCAAGAGTTCTTATTCATGATAAACACTCGTTCTCTCTCTCTCTCTCTCTCTCTCTCTCTCTCTCTCTCTCTCTCTCTCTCTCTCTCTCTCTCGTAGAGTGGAAGGATCGCTAAATATGAATCTATTTCCAAGAAAATTATGATAGAAGCGTTTTCTTCCTGTAGATGGGCGCTAGGTGAAGAAAAACATTACATTATTTTGTTTTAGTTTTTGCCAGTTATCTATGCAATGAATTGGTTATTTCTTACATCTAAACATTGGGTCTGTATTTAGGATATATACGAATCTTTTTAGGCAATGTATATCAGTGAAATAATTTTTTCTGTTTTGACAGCAACAACCACGATTTTTTGACACTCCTTGGTGGTTTATATTTCTAGTAGTCATATTTTTCAGACCTGCTTTAACCTCGTCCTGACCTTTATTCCGTTATTATAAAACTCTGGAACTATCTATTATTCATTACAAGTATTTCTGAACTATCTATTATTCATTTTGAGCCTTCCGAGATCTTAGCGAGTCAAACGAGGATATAGAAGGTAAAAAAAAAAAAGAAAAAAAAAAAACTACCGGATCACAGGGAGTGCAATGCTTACCGTAGTCACTGGTGTCAATGATTCGCGCATATTGTAAACATTTTTGGTATTTGGAATTCCTATAGACATAGAAATTCCTAAACTTCCATCAGTTTATTTATGATATGTCACCTATTCATTTTAAACATTCTAGACTTGCATTCATGAGTAACAAACAAGTCGTTAATGAACATTTTGTGTCTCCCCGTAAATCATTATACGTAAAGTATTCTTAAGGTAAAAACTGTTTATTTCAAACATTCTTCAACTCTTGGAAGATCATGTAGTAATTTTGGGGTAATAGCCATATAGATATAGATTATAACGAGTTTATTCAAATCGTAGGCTTGCCCATAGCCACACATCCCCTTCCCAAGTTCAAAAAGATAATGAGGTTGAAGATACTGCCAGGAACTATCGGCCTTGAGAGGGGCTTGATCTCTCGTCCACAGATTGTAATGAATGCATGAAAGATTGATGATTATCAGACACCATAACATCAATGGTCATCTATACCGAAACATACTTCAAGACAGAGACGTTTCCGATAGGTTATCATAACCTCTTTACATCATACATCGTATAATGATAAGATCCAGGGAAATATTTCAGTTGACCTTATGACAACAACACAGGTCTATAGCCTTTGAACAACTCCTGAGACAGATCTAGATCTGAAATATTTTCCTTTTATGAAGTTGAAATTGGATATAGTACGGAAAAAGATAGGTTTAATCAGACATTTGTCAGCACGTATCTTATCTGACTTCTTTGTTTGTTGGCACTACCATGTTAGGAAATATTTTCGAAGCTTTCAAACAAAATGATGAGAGGTACTCGAAGAAAATGTATTCTTCAAACTTAAAGGAAGTTTATAAGTGAAATTTAAATCATAATTGCTATTTATGACAGTTAACATCATTAAGAAGCCTCCTACTGTACATGAAATAGGGGTAAAGAGAAACTTCATTAGTTTGAATAGTAGATCAGTGATCCACACACACACACATATATATATATATATATATATATATATATATATATATATATATAATATATATATATATATATATATATATATATATTTATATATATAGTTAACATCCTTAAGAAGCCTTGTACTGTACATGAAATAGGAGTAAGGAGAAACTTCATTAGTTTGAATAGTAGATCAGTGATCCACCCATATACATATATATAGATAGATAGATATATATATATATAGATAGATAGATAGATAGATACATAGATAGATAGATAGATAGATAGATATGTGTATATATATAAACATGCATATATATATATATATATATATATATATATATATATATATATATATATAATCATACATATACTGTATATATACATACATACATATATATATGTATATATATATATATATATATATATATATATATATATATATATAATTATTTGCTAAGCTACAACCCTAGTTGGAAAAACAGGATGCTATAAGCGCAGGGACTACAACAGTTGAGTTGTAACTTGTCCACTGCAGGGCAAAAGCCTCAGACATGTCCTTCCACTTACTCCATTGACTGGGGGATGCGTTGAGCATTCCAAAAAGATCCCCTCGAGATCCCTTTATTTTCTTAACTTAGACCATCTGGGCTAACAAAAAAAAAGTAAGGTGGACTTCTTAAATTAGCTTGCTTTTTCATAGCATCATTACACCCATAAAACTCTACATGGCCGTGATTGACGATATGAACACTCAGTTTACGGCCAGTTTATAGGCTACATTCAGATTCAAAATTATCATACGGATATTTATTTTCATAAGAAATGCTCTTATCTTTTCAATGGTATAGACTATATCTCAATATCGCTTTAAGTTTTTGAGCAGTGGTCATCGCAAGATATTATCTCTTTCCTCGTCTACCGTTGCTGGAAAAATTAGCAAAATTTTAGAGTAGAAGAAAATGAAAGGGTTGTTTCTCAAGAAGTATACATGAGAAAATTACAAATAATGTCTTATTCTTAAATTAGACCATCTGGGCTAACAAAAAAAAAAAAATAAGGTGGACTTCTTGAATCATGTTACCTTTCCCATAACGACATCAAAAAGTCATGACATTTCGCCGGTAGAGAATCTCAGTTAATAACATTTTGATATTACCTACCTACTAGACCTTTAATACTGCACTTGGACCTCACATTCAAACAAAACTTGGGCTGGCAATAGTTAGTATCAATTAATACATCTCCCGTCAGCTTTTTTAGTCATTTAAGCTAAATTTTCTATTATGCAGAGCTATTTTTGCATAATAAACCAGAAATCGGTTGATTATTTTTTTCAAGATTCCTATGGGAGATGTCCTTTTAAAAGTAAAATCTGACTAAATAATTCTTATATAAGCCTTCATTAAAAACGAAAAAAAAATCAACTCTAAGTCAATTAAGGACCGAGACAAGTACGTATCGAAACAACCCCCTTTTTAGAGTCTTGATACACTGACTCATAAAATCAGAAGAAAATAAACAATCAACAGGAAAATTTACAGAAACAGTATCTAACTACTTGAAAATATGTATGCAAATTTCCCATCTTAATAATGCAATATTATATATTTGGTAAGCATGTATTATGAAGGTTGGAAATATGCAAAATCTTTGATTATTTAAACTCAAATAATGTGTACACTCAGACATTTATGAGTTTTATGACAATTTTATTGACAATTTAAAGCTTCATTTTCAACTGAATTGACAATATGCATATGAAATTTATTTTAATTATTTCAATTACTTTGAATTTTATTGATGATTTTTTTTTTATATTTGTTACTCAATCAGTCATTATAAAGCATGTTTATAAAAGTTAGTATAATAGTTATGTATTTGTCAATTGTACAAATATGTGATTAAAGTCTAAATTTCTGTTAGTGATTAAGAGAATATAAATGTTTATCAATGTCAGCATAATAGTTATATATTTGCCAAATGAATAGATATCAGTCAGTTGGTAGTGAAGTCTTGGGACACACAGTTACAAGGAGAAAGCCATGGTTATCAAATGATACTTGGGATACTATAAAAAGGAGACAAAGAGAAAAATTTATTGTTGAAAATTTTCGAGGAAGTCATGAAAATTACAAGGTAGAGCATGCTAAGTATTTCAGTATTGATAGTGAGGTCAAAAGAAAAGCCATGAATGAATGGAAAGAATATTTAGACAGTTAAGCAGATGAGGCTGACAAAGCTATGAATTCAGCAAGTTGCTATGGTGAAAGAATTCCTCATAGAAATATCAATAAAATCTCGACTGGGGCAAAGAAGAAAAAGCATATACTCATAAAAAGAAGAGATAGATCTATTATAACAACAGAAGATGAAGAAAGACAACGTTGGATGGAACACGTTAGTGAGGTCATGAATTGGAGATATGAAATTTTATTGATATAACTGAAGCAGATGGGGATCTTGATGTGCCTATGAATGAATTCAGTGATTATGAAACCAAAGCTATCCTCAAAACACTAAAGAGATGTAAAGCCCATGGATACGATGGAATAACTGCCCAGATGATAGTGGCTGAAAATGAAGTGACTCCTAGAATACTTGAAAGATTATTTTGTACAATGTAGCATGAAAAGACAAAACCTGATGAATGGGAGTTACGAGTGTTGGCGAAAATGACAAAAAAGGAGACCTGACTGATTACAATAACTCCAGAGGTATCACACTTAAGTCAATTGTCATGAAAATATATAGTATGCTTATTCTAATGGGACTGGAGAGAAAGATTGATGAAAAGCTGAGAGATGAACAAGCAAGATTTAGAAAATGTAGAAGTTGCACTGACGTTGTACATCAATGCGTAGAATATAGACTTTTGATGACATTTGTGGACTATGAAAAAGCCTTTGATAGTGTGCACCGACCAATTTTGTGGAGAGTCCTGAATTATTGAATTCCTATTAAATATGTATAATTGATTAAGTCTGTTCATAAGCATAGCAAGTGCAAAGTTAATGTTATTGGAGACCTATCAATTGAATTTCCAGTGAACAGCGTTATACTCCAAGGGAATGTGTTGTCACCTATGTTGTTTATCCTCCTCATGAATTTTGTAATAAGTAGAACAGTCGGAGATGGTGGAGAAGGATTGGGCTGGATTGGTGATAGGAATTTAGCAGACCTACAGTATGCTGATGATGCTGTCCTTCTTAGCAGAACATCACAGGATTTGCAATGCTTGCTTACCAGAATGCATGAAATATCACACGAGGTTGGGCTAAAGATAAATAGAAGAAAGACAGAGCTGATGAGAACGGAGTATACAATGAAAGATGAAATATCATTGGAAGGAGGAAGGATTAATGAGGTAAAATCATTTAAGTATTTAGGAACTATGATGTCCAATACAGGGTCTTTAGAATTAGAGTTTAGTAAAAGATTGAAAAAAAAGCAAATCAGACAATGGCTGGGTTAAGTAGAATTTGGAAATCAAATCGCCTGAAATTACATATAAAAATCAGACTATATATCTGTTTAATGAGATCAGTGTTACTCTATGGACATGAGTCATGGTATGACAATGAAACACTGTCCAATAGATTTAGTACGTATGAGAACAAAGCCCTCAGAAGGACATTGGGAGTTAAATGTCAGGACAGTATTAGAAATGAAGCTATAAGAGAGATTACTAGAGTGCCATATGTGGATGAGATCATGATGAAGAGTAGATGGAGATGGTTTGGGTATGCTCTTGGCACTCTCCAAGAGAGATTAGTTCACCAAACGTTCAGCTGGGCTTCACAAGGCACTAGAAGAGTTGGAAAACCCAGGCCTACATGGTTGAGGAATATGAAGCACGAAGTAGGAGATGGTGAAGGGAGAATTATTGAATTAGAAGCTCAAGATAGAGACGACTAGCGAAATCTAACCAAGGCCCTTTGCGTCAATAGGCGTGTGAGGATATGATGATGATGATGATAAATATTTTATTTAAGTCTAACTTTCTGTACTTGAATATAAAGGCTTATGATAAATTCTATAAGGTCCTATTTCTGCTAAATATTATTTAAAGCTATTCAAATAGTGCAAAATCACTTATATCAATAATATAATGATATGTGTATGTTATTCAATCATTGAAAGTCAAGTCATTACTGGTTTAAATTAACTAATTAGGTTAAAATCCTTTTGCATTTTCTTTAAGTTAATAATCTGCAAATTTATATCAGTAATGGTTGATGTCTAAATGGTTAATAACATACACATATATTATTGACATAAATTATGTATGTGTATATATATATATATATATATATATATATATATATATATATATATATATACATATATGTATATATATATATATATATATATATATATATATATATATATATATATATATATATATATATATACAGTATATATATATATATATATATATATATATATATATATGTGTGTGTGTGTGTGTGTGTGTGTGTGTGTGTGACAGATCTATCTTAACGTTGATATCAATCTTAAGATATACTATATTCATTATTCATTACTTTTCATTTAGTTTATTTATTTCCATATTCCATTTATTCACTGGTCTATTTTTCCCTGTTGGGGCCTGGTGGCTTATAGCATCCTTTTCAACTAGGGTTTTGTTACGTTTAACTATTTTACACGACGTAGATTATGGAAATCTACTAAAAGGTTACCAAATAATAGCCAAACATTAACAGAAAATTTAAATGGTAGCCACCATACATAAAATAAGATTTAACATAAGTATTTACAGTATTATAAGAAATCCACAGAAACAGTCATGGCATACCAAATTGAATAACAACATACATGTGTTCTTAGGAAGAAGTAAGTCTTGAGCTGACTTCATAGACTTCTATGCAGCGAGAGACAGACGACGTTGCTTAGTTTCAGACATAAAAGCTGAAATGTAGGGACACGGCTTCGAATGATAAATGTTGAAACTTCTTTGTCTTCTTCAAGATATTCTATAGTTGTAAAAAGTCACTATATCTCAGTCATAGAGGGCATAGTTGAAAAATTTCTCCAAACTCCATGAGTGTTCAAGTCAAATCTGTCCTCTCTCACACATCACCTGTCTTTTATATATGAGGGACCAATACCCCAGAATATTCCTGATGGACTAAAAATGCCCATGTCTAGCACTGCATTATGCAACCTGACACCATGCCATGGGTCCACTCTCGAATAATCCTGTAGAACTCACACCCGTCAGATGGCTGGCAACGAACGCAACGATATTTCAGTTACAATTAATTCATTTTCACATTAACATATATGAAAAAAAAATATTTTTCTTTTATTTTTTCATT
>NC_090744.1:72405431-72432931 GCF_036898095.1 Palaemon carinicauda | reverse complement strand
ATGTCATGCATATTGCCACACTCAGAAAAATTACCAAAACACATTACTCATACATCAAGCACCAAATAAGAACACATTGTTATCCTCAAGTTTATTTAAAACACGTCAAAAGAAGAAATGAGGCCTATTCAAACAACAAGAACAACAACAAAGAAAATAAATTCTACTCATCAGTTCGAGGAGTGTCACGTATGCAGGGAAAAGGAGGTACACTGATTGACACTTTTGAAAACTACCTCTTCCGGCACCACATGTATGTGTGCCTGATGATGTTCAGACACTGCGCCATTAATAATGCTTTGTATCACAACTGTGTTAGATTTAACTATCTTTTCTCGGTACGGACCCAAATACTCCGACTCTAGTCTGTGTTTCCTAGGTTTTAATCGTTTCAAATACACACGATCGCCCACAAATACTTTTACCGGTGCGGTTTTGAACCGACTATCGTAGTTAGAGCTGTGTTTTTCATTAGATCTTTTCAAAAACCTTTCAGTGGTGTTCATTGCTCTCCTTAAGAGATTTAGTAAATAGACATGGTATTGCTCGGTTAAATAATTTGGCAACTGTTGCGAATTAATGAGGACCGTATATGGACAGGTTTCCCAACCCTGGGGTTGCGACCCCAAGTGGGGTCGCCAAGCGCTTTTCCTGGGGTCGCCAAAATCTTAAAATATCAAAATAAAAATAGAAATTCAAAATATGGCAGAACTCGCAGTAAAGTAAAAAAAAAATCTATAAACGTATTTGTGGATTTTTATTTATCGACTTATATACTGTATATCTATTCATATATAAATGTAAAAAACTAAATATTAATGGTGGTTTCCCTGAGTGCCGTATGTGTTTGATATATGAACAGTATCACCGTCCACGTCCAACCAGGCAGCCACTCCAGCTGTACTGCTTCAGCGGGAAACTGCCTGCAATTTGATCGTCTTATATCGGTAAGTTGATGCATTTATACCTGTATCGCGATTTCGAATGTGCTTCATAGGTTGCACTCAGTCTTTGTTTCTTTAAAATTCTTAATTACTCACGAAAAAGTGGTATGCCGACAATAGAAACTGAATACTTCCCTTGCTGACAAAGTTGCACCACAGAAGGTCAGTGGATGATAGCCTATCACAGTGTTCATAATTGAGGCTTTTATAACCACATGGTACCCCCTACTATATGTAAAGAGAGAGATGGGCAAGGGAGGAGGAAGAGAAGAAGAGGGGCCAGGGATGGAGGAGGGGCCACTTTTCATGCCCTCTCCTACATTTTCCTCTTTCCCCTCGCCACCCTTTCCTTGCTCTTTTTCACCCATCCCCGTCTTTCCACGCCCCTTTTCCTCCTGCTTCTTTTCTATCCCTCCCCTCCTCTCCTCCTCCATCTTGTCCCCCTCCCCTCCTCTTCGATATTTCCTTGCCACCTCCCCTTCCTCTCCTCCTCTTTACTCCTCCCCTTCCTTTTTATTTACCTTTAGTGAGTTTGTGTTGTTTTTTAATGTTATTTCGTTTATTGTGTTATTAGATGTGTTATTTTATTTGTATGTTTTTGTGAAGTGGCGCTGGTCACTTGGTCGAAAAGGTCGTTGGTTTGGAGGCTGATTAGAGATTTGGAGAATTTTATGTCGTTGGTTTTTGAGTTTCCTGTTTTGGAGAGATTTGGAGGATTTTATGTCCTTGATTTTTGAGTTTGCTGTTTTGGAGAGATTTGGAGGATTTCATGTCCTTGGGTTTTGAAGTTGTTGTTTTGGAGAGATTTCGAGGATTTGATGTCGTTGGATTTTGAGGTTGTTGTTTTGAAGAAATTTGGAGGATTTGATGTCATTGGTTTTTGAGGTTGTTGTTTTGGCAATTGTTTAGAGATTTGGGGGATTTTGTGTCGTTGGTTTCTGAAGTTGTTGTTTTGGTAGTTGTTTAGAGATTTGGAGGATTTGATGTCATTGATTTTTGAGGTTGTTGTTTTGGCAGTTGTTTAGAGATATGGAGGATTTGATGTCGTTGGTTTTTTAGGTTGTTGTTTTGGCAGTTGTTTAGAGATTTGGGGGATTTTATGTCGTTGGTTTTTGAAGTTGTTGTTTTGGAGGGATTTGGAGGATATGATGTCGTTGGATTTTGAAGTTGTTGTTTTTGGAGAGATTTGGAGAATTTGATGTCGTTGGTTTTTGAGGTTGTTGTTTTGGCAGTTGTTTAGAGATTTGGAGGATTTTATGTCGTTGGTTTCTGAGGTTGTTGTTATGATTTGGAGGATTTTATGTCCCTGGTTTTTGAGGTTGTTGTTTTGGCAGTTGTTTAGAGATTTGGAGGATTTTATGTCGTTTGTTTTTGAGATTGTTGTTTTGGAGAGATTTGGAGGATTTTTTGTCGCTGGTTTTTGAGGTTGTTGTTTTAGAGAGATTTGGAGGATTTTATGTCGCTGGTTTTTGAGGTTGTTGTTTTGGCAGTTGTTTAGAGATTTGGAGGATTTTATGTCGTTGGTTTTTGAGGTTGTTGTTTTGGAGAGATTTGGAGGATTTTATGTCGCTGGTTTTTGAGTATGTTATTTTGGCAGTTGTGTAGAGATTTGGAGGATTTTATGTCGCTGGTTTTTGAGGTTGTTGTTTTGGCAGTTGTTCAGAGATTTGGGGGATTTTATGTCGTTGGTTTTTGAAGTTGTTGTTTATGAGAGATTTGGAGGATTTTATGTCACTGGTTTTTGAGGTTGTTGTTTTGGAGAGATTTGGAGTATTTTATGTCGCTGGTTTTTGAGGTTGTTGTTTTGGCAGTTGTTTAGAGATTTGGAGGATTGTATGTCGTTGGTTTTTTAATTTTGCTGTTTTGGAGACATTTGGAGGATTCTATGTCGCTGGTTTTTTATGTTGTTGTTTTGGAGAGATTTGGAGGATTTTATGTCGTTGGTTTATGAGTTTGCTATTTTTGAGAGATTTGGAGGATTTTATTCGTTGGTTTTTGAGGTTGTTGTTTTGGCAGTTGTTTAGAGATTTGAGGGATTTTATGTCATTGGTTTTTGAGGTTGTTGTTTTAGAGAGATTTGGAGGATTTTATGTCGTTGGTTTTTGAGGTTGTTGTTCTGGTAGTTGTTTAGAGATTTGAAGGATTTTATGTCGCTGGTTTTTGAGGTTGTTGTTTTGGAGAGATTTGGTTTTTTTGTCGTTGGTTTATGAGGGCGATGTTTTGGCAGTTGTTTAGAGATTTGGAAGATTTTATGTCGCTGGATTTTGAGGTTGTTGTTTTTGGAGAGATTTGGAGGATTTTATGTCGTTGGTTTTTTAGGTTTTTGTTTTAGCAGTTGTTTAGAGATTTGGAGGATTTTATGTAGTTGGTTTTTTAATTTATTTTATTTAAGAGAAATTTTGGAGGATATTATTCCGTTGGTTTTTGAAATTGTTGTTTTGGCAGTTGTTTAGAGATTTGGAGGATTTTATGTCGTTGGTTTTTTAATTTTCTGTTTTGAAGAGATTTGGAGGATTTTATGTCGCTGGTTTTTTAGGTTGTTGTTTTGGAGAGATTTGGAGGATTCTATATCGTTGGTTTTTTAGGTTGTTTTGGCAGTTCTTTGAAGATTTGGAAGATTTTATGTAGCTGGTTATTGAGGTTGTTGTTTTGAAGAGATTTGGAAGATTTTATGTCGTTGGTGTTTTGAGGTTGTTGTTTGGGCAATTGTTTAGAGATTTGGAGGATTTTATGTAGTTGGTTTTTGAGGTTGTTGTTTTAAAGAGATTTGGAGGATTTTATGTCGTTGGTTTTTGAGGTTATTGTTTTGGCAGTTGTTTAGAGATTTGAAGGATTTTATGTCATAGGTTTTTTAGGTTGTGGTTTTGGAGAGATTTGGGGGATTTTATGTCGTTGGTTTTTGAGGTTGTTGTTTTGGCAGTTGTTTAGAGGTTTGGAGTATTTCATGTCGTTGCTTTTTAGGTTGTTGTTTTGGAGAGATTTGCAGGGTTTTATGTCGTTGGTTTTTGAGGTTGTTGTTTTGGCAGTTGTTTAAAGATTTGAAGGATTTTATGTCGTTGGTTTTTGAGGTTGTTTTTTGGCAGTTGTTTAAAGATTTGAAGGATTTTATGCCGTCGGTTTTTGAGGTTGTTGTTTTGGAGAGGTTTGGAGGATTTTGTGTCGTTGGTTTTTGAGGTTGATGTTTTGGAGAGATTTGGAGGATTTTATGTCATTGGTTTTTGAGGTTGTTGTTTTGGCAGTTGTTTAGAAATGTGGAGGCTTTTATGTAGTTGGTTTTTGAGGTTGTTGTTTTGGAGAGATTTGGAGGCTTTTTGGTTATTGGTTTTAGAGGTTGTTCTTTTGGAGAGATTTGGAGGATTTTATGTCGTTGGTTTTTGAGGTTGTTGTTTTGGCAGTTGTTTAGAAATGTGGAGGATTTTATGTCGTTGGTTTTTGAGGTTGTTGTTTTGGCAGTTGTTTAGAGATTTGGATGATTTTATGTAGTTGTTTTTGAGGTTGTTGTTCTGGGGAGATTTGGAGGATTTTATGCCGTTGGTTTTTGAGATTGTTGTTATGATAGTTGTTCAGAGATTTGGAGGATTTTATGTTGTTGGTTTTTGAGGTTGTTGTTTTGGAGAGATTTGGAGGATTTTATGTCATCGGTTTTTGAGGTTGATGTTTTGGAGAGTTTTGGAGGATTTTATGTCGTTGGTTTTCGAGGTTATTGTTTTGGCAGTTGTTTAAAAATGTGGAGGCTTTTATGTAGTTGGTTTTTGAGGTTGTTGTTTTGGAGAGATTTGGAGGATTTTTGGTTGTTGGTTTTTGAGGTTGTTCTTTGGAGAGATTTGGAGGATTTTATGTCATCGGTTTTTGAGGTTGATGTTTTGGAGAGTTTTGGGGGATTTTATGTCGTTGGATTTTGAGGTTGTTGTTTTGGCAGTTGTTTAGAAATGTGGAGGATTTTATGTAGTTGGTTTTTGAGGTTGTTGTTTCGGAGAGATTTGGAGGATTTTTTGTCGTTGGTTTTTAAGGTTGTTTTATTGGCAGTTGTTTAGAGATTTGGAGGATTTTATGTAGTTGGTTTTTGAGGTTGTTGATCTGGAGAGATTTGCAGGATTTTATGTCGTTGGTTTTTGAGATTGTTGTTATGACAGTTGTTTAGAGATTTGGAGGATTTTATGTCGTTGGTTTTTTTAGGTTGTTGGTTTTGAGAGATTTGGAGGATTTTTTTTCGTTTGTTTTTGAGGTTGTTGTTTGGGCAGTTATTTAGAGATTTGGAGGATTTTATGTCGTTAGTTTTTCAGGTTGTTGTTTTGGAATGATTTGGAGGATTTTTTGTCGTTGGTTTTCGAGGTTGTTGTTTCGGCAGTCGATTAGAGATTTGGAGGATTTTATATCGTTGGTTTTTAAGGTTGTTGTTTTGGCAGTTGTTCAAAGTTTTGAAGTATTGTGTATGGTTGGTTTTTAAGGGTTCTTTTCTGCGATATTTGGGGTGCTGTATATCATTGACTTTTCGTTTTCTGCTTCGTCTTATTTACTACAATTTGCAAATATATTGCACCTCTTATCCTTGTTTCTCCTTCTTTGACACCCCCCCCCCCCCCTTCGTCCTCTCTACACCTCCTCCTCCTTGTTCCTTGACCCTTCATTTTCCGTGTTACCTTGGATGTGAGGCTGTGAAAGTGTTGTTGCCTTTCGCTACAACCTATTTGTGTGAATCAGGGTTTGCAGCTCTGACTGCCATCAAAACAATTGAAATGGAAATCGGCTGCAACCTAAACATGATTTGATAGTAGGACTTTTTAAGACTGAACCACGAATAAAGAAACTTAGCAGGATGATCCTGGCCCAAGGCTACCATTAAAATCAGTTGACCATTTAACAGAAAAAAATTATACTTTTAGTTTGCTTTTATGGAATGTGTCAAAATATTATTTCAGAAGTGGGGTTTTTGATTAATATTAAGCCTTAAAATTTATAATGCTATAAGGAAATTTAATGATGTTAATTTTGTCTTTCCAACCTCATAGTACCTCTCTTATAGAAGGATATTTATTGTCCCTTACTTTTACAGCCAACAACTATTAATATATAATAATACATATACAACTAAACTAGTGGGGTCGCGGTCATGGCTTGAGGTGCATGATTGGGGTCACCTGAAAAAAATGTTGGGAACCACTGGTATATGGTAACACAGGATCCTGTCCATGCACTAAAAAGAAAGGCGTGTCCCTGAGCGAAGCATTATATGCACTATTCAAAGCTAGGTCAGCTGGAGGAAGCATGGCGTGACAATGAAGGGGGTCATCAGCCACTAAGTAACGTAAAATTCGTACCACTTCCCTATTATGCGATTCCACTAAGCCATTAGCTGAAGGCCTATATGCAGTCAGTGAAAAGTGTTCAATTTTCACCAATTCCGTGACCGATTTCACCACCTTATTAATAAACTCGAGACCATTATCACTTATCAAAATTTTTGGGCAACCAAACTTAGAAACGAAAAAGTACAGCACCTGGGCTAATGAATTTGCTGATTTATCCAACAATGCGTAAGAATGAGTGTACCAAGTAAATGCATCCAAAAATACATATATACTGTATACTTAGGTTGTGTTATACCACTAGGAAATGGTCCTACCACATCCACATGTACCCTATAAAATCTAATAGGAATCACAGGCCCCTCTCTGGCTTCCGGTACAGTGTTTTTATGTTCTTTGAAACAGTTACGAGCATGACAACATTTTACATAATTTTCTATATATTTTTTCATTCCAAAACAAAAGAAGGATTCACATGCTCTCCTTAACGTTCTATCAATCCCTAAATGCCCTGCATACGGACTTGCATTTACTATGTGGATGGCTCAATAATTAAAGAGGGAGGAAGAACTACCCATGCACAAAATTCCCCTCCCCTCTTCTCGTAAGCACAATATAAGATATCATTCTCTATAAAAAAAAAAATCTCCCTAGGCAGATTCAGAAATAATGGATAACTCTCCGATTCCCGTTTAATCACTGCTCGCACTCTTTCCATCCATTCCTCTTTTTATTTGTCCCTCTTGGAGTTCCTTTGTGTCCCAACCTCCCAAGTCCATGACCCCTACATCATCAAGGCACTCATTCTGGACACCCTAGGTCGTGCCCTCTGCCACCCACATACATTCACGTTCACTATTTCCATCTCCCTCTCTCTCTCTCCTACATCTCTATCTCTCTCTTTCTCTCTTTCATTCGCGGATCTCATTTTCTGATTGCTCCTCGCATGAATTTACTTCCCATTTTCTATTTTTATGGGGTTCTTCAATATTTTGGTTTCATTCTTCATTCCTCTTTTGTGCCCTGTTTTTTACTCTTATTACTCCTCTAGAGAGACCTTCAGCTACCTTGTTAACTTTACCTACTATGTAGTCAAACCCCTTGATATTAAACTCTAACAATCTTTCAATCCATCTCGCTTGTCTAGATGTCAAGTCACCTTTGTAAAATAAATCACGAGAGGGATGATGGTCACTTTGCAACTCACTCGGCTGACCTAATGAAATGAACTGATGACTCTCTAGAACCCAAAGAATAGCCAATGCCTCTCGATCGAATTTACTATAATTCTTTTCTGTCCCTTTTAATGCTCTGGAAGCAAAACAAATTGGTCGCTCTCTACCTTTATGATCTCATTGAGAAATTACGCCACCAATACCTACGCTACTCGCATCTGTGGTCACTAAAAACAGGCGATCAAATCTAGGATATGCAAGTAAGTCATGGCTAGTTAAGGCAGCTTTCAAATGGTTAAAGGCCCTTTCTTTTTCCACTCCCCAATTTTTTACTTTTTGTGTCTTTAAAGCTTTTAAGGGTTTCGCTATCTCTCCAAAACCTCTTATGAATTTACAGTAATACCCAGCGAGCCTAAGAAAACCCAGCTACTTCCTTAGGGGTACGTGGCCTCGGGAAATCTCTAATAGCTTCTACTTTACTGGGGCAGGGTGGGATACCTTCTGGGCTTATTATATGACCTAAGAATTTGACCTGTTTACGGAAAAATTTTCACTTTGACAAATTTATTTTCATGCCATTACATCATAATGCTTCTGAAACTTTACAAATATTATTATTATGTTCTTCGGCCATTTTCCCTGTAATTATGATATTGTCTAAATAAAAAAAAAGAGCATTATGGCCAATGAAGGAAGACAAAACTACCATCATTTCTCTAGAAAATTACTTGAAGCATTTTTAACAATGAAAGAAAGAAAATTAAATAAATTATCATTAACTATAAATGCCGTTTTACATTTACTGTCTTCCTGAATGGGTATTTGGTAGTATACAGATTTTAAATCAATAGTTGTAAAATATTTACTATCCCATAACTTCACAAGTAATACTTCGATCGAGGGCATTGGAAATGCATTACCCTTAGTAACTGCAGTCAACTTCCTATAATCAACACACAATATTACCGAGCCATCCTTTTTCCTAACAGCTACAATTGGAGAAGCCCAGGGGGATTCACTTTCCTTGATTATCCCTTGTTCCATTAGTTTACTAATTTCCCTTTCTATCTTTCCCTGGAAATGAGCGGGTACCTTATAAGGCCTTGACCTCATCGGCTCCGCCTGCCCAGTTTCAATGCTAAAGGGAAATTAATCAATCCTCCTGGGTGGCTCGTCTCCAAATGCAATTACATCGGAATAATTATTAACAATGTTACTAAGTACAGGTTGATATTCTGGCGGACATAGTTTTCGAGCTTGCATCATCAAGTTCTGAGTGCGTTCGCCTGTGCAGGTTGGAGTTGTGGCTCCCATGATCTCATTATTAGCAATTTCACATAACTCTAATTCACACACAGAATCACTTCCTAACACAACTCGTTTATTTGACAAATTAACTATCGTTATATCAGCTCTGTTCTCTTTTATTTCTGACAAGCCCTCTAAGACTACGTGTGCCCAATTGTCATGGGGTTTAATAACGACCTTGGTTCCTTTCGAGAGAGGCTGAAACGGGGTCACTGATATGTTCGTAAGTGTCTGTGGGGACAATACATCTCCTCTTTCAGGTACACCTGTTACCTTACTTGATTGTCCTTCCTTTTCCGCACAAGCACTTACTCTGTCATGAATTTCTATTGGCAAAATGCACCGTCCTGCTTTTACTGTTATTCTAACTTTTTCCCTGCAAATGCATATTTGACTACTTGTGATAAAATCTAACCCAAGTATAGCCTGTATAGCCTGTGTAATATTCTCAGATCCCACCTTAAGGTTGATGATCGTTGTATGCTTTGCATGTAATTTATTTCCTCCTGGCGTGTTGAGGATGATGGATGCCGCTGACTGTAGTGGGTTAGAGGAGAATCTTTTCTCAATCAGTCTTCCCCTTCCTCTGTTTCCTTTTCCTCGGATGTTGGGCAGGGTGTAGTGTGAGTGTGCCACAGCCCGCCCGCCCTCTGCGTTTTTTTACTGGGCACTCTCAAGATAGAAGACAGCAGCGGGATCCTTGGGTGGGGCACTCCACTCGTTATTGCCCCTCTCCCCCACACCGCCAACATCTGAAGACTCCTCTCACCTGCTGACTAAGTTCTCCCCTCTCCCGCTTTAGGGGTTGGTGAATGCCTCTCATGGATGCCACCTTCTCGGAATCGGGGCAGTTATTCTCAGTCATTTTTTCCTCTTGCAAACTGTCTAGAATGTTTTGTACCACCTTCTCTGCGTCTGCTAACAAGCAATTGTCATCGAACAAATAACCACATAAATACGAGTTTACTAAACCGCGAATATGTTTACGGGCAATTGCTTTTTTATCACCTTCTGAGAAATTGGCACTCCGTGTAGCAAAGGAATCACCATCCCGAAAAATGCAAGTTCCAAAACTAAGAACGGATTTACCTTTCCGGATTTTGGGTTTGTAATTTTCTTTTATGTCCCATTTTCTCGCATCAGGTAAGGCGTATTTCTCAATTAAACGTTGTTTTATTTTAGTATAACTTCTTAAACTGTCTTATGGTCAACACATTACCTCCATTACCGGAACATCTTTCAGCAACCTAATCACTTGAATTACTTTTCTCTTTCTAACCACCCATATGGGGCTACTTCAAAGTCTCTCAAAAACACTTGATCGATTGAAACCCTTCATTAGATCGCTGATCATCTAAGGGCCTACCACTTGCCTAGAGTTCTGGTAGTTTTCGAATTACAATGCTTAGTATATCTTCACTTGGCTGTGCATGTGTATTTTCACTTGTGTGCAATTGAACTTCATTTATGTAAGTTGCGGGCCACTCCTCTTCTCATCTGTTCATTAACTCGGCTAGGTTATCTAATGTATTTTCTAAGCCCTGCGTTCGTTGTTCTAGAGTATATTCTTCATCGGCATCACTATAACCAACTGCTCCTCCGTTTTCATCTCCCAATGTAGCAGTGTCTGCTATGTTATTTCTTGAGTATCTAGGTATCTTGAACTTTTATTTTAATGGCTTAAAGAACCACTTCGCTTACAGCATACACAGATATATTTGTACACCTGACACCAATTATGGACCATGTCAACGGATAGTAAGACATCGGGACAAAGGTTTTTTCACTTTATTACAAAAAGGTTCGTGAATATACTGTATAAAACCAATACTCTCAGGTGAGTACCTTGTCTAATGATCACTCGAATGGTACTGCTTAACCCTCGGCAAGTAAGATGCAATGTTGCTCTACCAATATGCTGAATTTTTAGGTTTTGTGGAATTCTCCACTGTGATGGAAATATACTGCCACCAATAGGGTCTCAACACATCACGCATGACAGAGTTCAGTGATCGCGCACTAAAATCTATAACAGTCATAGTACTCTTAAAAAGGTCATTAATCTCACTGTATAAAACATATTTTGCATACAAGGATTAGGATATATATATATATATATATATATATGTATATATATATATATATATATATATAAACATATATATATGTGTGTATATATACATACATATATATATACGAGGCCTGTCTAAAAAGTATCCGACCTTATGCCGGAAAAAATATTTCACATACCTGACAGGATTTGGACCCTAATCCCCTTCAAAGTAGGCCCCTTGTGCTTGCACACACTTAGCCCACCGATCCATCCACTGCTGGAAACACCTCTGGAAGTCTTCTTTTGGGATGGTGTTCATCTTCGCCGTCGCGTTCCGCATTATCTCTTCTCTAGTCTCAAAACGGGATCATTTCAGTGGCGTCTTCAATTTTGGAAACAACCAGAAGTCGCAAGGAGCCATGGCTGGAGAGTAGGGAGGTTGGCGAACGACTGGAATTTTATGTTTGGCCAAGAAATGTTGGATCAATTGGGATGAGTGTGCGGGGGCGTTGTCGTGATGCAGTTGCCAATTTTTTGCCGTCCACATGTCTGGCCTTTTGCGCCGAACTGCATCACGGAGAAGCCGGAGAACACCTTGATAGTACTCCTTTGTCACTGTTTGTCCTTGCGGTGCGTATTTGTGATACACAATTCCACGGATATCAAAGAAGATAGTCAGCATCACCTTCATTTTGCTTGGCACCTGTTGCGCTTTTTCGGATTTGGAGACTCGGGATGCTTCCATTGCAACGACTGTGTTTTTGTTTCTGGGTCGTACGCGTACACCCATGACTCATCTCCAGTTATCAAGGTGTTCAGAAACTGAGGATCAGTGTTGGCAGTGTCCAGAAGGTCCTTTGCAACTTGAAAATGGAGGTCCTTTTGTTCCGGCGACAACAACCTGGGCACAAATTTCGTAGCCACTCTGTGCATGTTCAAATCATCACGAAAAATTGCATGTGCGGAATCTTTACTCACTCCAACCTCTTGGGCAATCTCCCGCACAGTCGAACGACGATCTGCCATCTCCAAATTTCGCACCCTCTCAACAACAGCTGCACTCCGAGCAGTTTGGGGCCTGCCAGAACGCTGGTCACTCTCTGCTGATGCGCGGCCACTTTTAAATCGGTTGAACCACTCCTTAATTTGTGTTACACCCATCGCATCTTCTCCAAACACCTGCTGAATCTTACGAAATGTTTTGCTTTGAGAATCACCAAGCTTTTGAGAAGATTTGATGCAGTATCTTTGCTCAACACGTTCAGTCATCTTGAGAGAATCGGTAATCCGACAGACACGTGTAGCACCTCACTCAGCGACCGATAGGCAGCAACTGACGCGCTGGATGGTGGTGAAAAAATTCACGCATGCACATGAAGGTGTCTTCCTTCACTGTGCAGAGTGGCGCCGCGCTATCGTCTCTATTTCGCACAGGAAAAATAAAGGTCGGATACTTTTTAGACAGGCCTCGTATATATATATATATATATACATGTATGTATATATACAACCTATATATATATACATATATATATATGTGTGTGTATATATATACCGTATATATATATATATATATATGTATATATATGTATGTATATATATACATTTATGTATATATATATATATATATATACTGTATATATATATATATATATATAGGCAGCACCCACACATACATACAATACATATACATACATATATGTACATAACAAATATACATTCACACATTCACACACACCTATATATATATGTATATATATATATATATATATATACATATATATATATATATATATATATATTTATATATATAGCAATAAAATGAATGTCTAGCCTAGAATTATATCAGAGTTGTAAAAGTAAATATGTAACACACTTGAACAAGGCTAGCTAAGAAATTTAGGTAAAACATTGATTAATTTAAAACATGAGGTTCGGGCTTCAGCCGTGCGGGGGCCACGAGACAAAAACGGACGCATTGCGCATACACAAGGGGGGAGACGCGAAATTCTCCATCAAAGAAGGGTAATGTTCTCAACTTAACTGATGTAGCAGAAGCATCCATAATCCTAATTTGTAAAAAAATTTACAAAACAAGAAGAAAACTCTCAAAGCAAGGCCAACAAGATGGCGCTGGAAGAGGGAATGGAGAACCAGCAAGCATGTTTACAGAAACACACTAGGATCGGAGTTGTAACAGCTCTCCCTCGTGTCCAATCCTATCCAATATCCTTCGAGATCAGGTTTACTCTATTCAGGGAAGGACAGCCATGAATTTTTTAAACACGTCCCTGTTACATACACTATATCTCTCGGGATATTCGCTCCAGGAGTTAGAAGCCTGTGATACCTCTAAAGGTGAAATTTTCTGGTATATCAATTGCAGGAAATATCCCAAGTAGAAGCTGCCTAGAGGAAGTTCCATCACGACGACATGGCTATCTCAGCCAAACATAGATTTTGCGTATGTTAAAATCCCTTATATATATATATATATATATATATGTATATATATATATATATATATATATATTTATAAATATATATATATATATATATATGTGTGTGTGTGTGTGTGTGTGTGTGAGTATATAAGTGTACTGCCTATTAGAAAACGACCCGACTTAGGGCATTCTATGTTGAAACGCTGCCATATAGGCTACGTTGATATCATTATAAAATCAAATACCCATCTAACTTACTAGCTATTTTCACTATTTGTACTTAATATCATGGTAAATAACGCCATGTTGATTTTGATGTATACTAAAATAAAAAGAGATAGGCACAGAACAAAGTATCAATGCCTGAAGGATATCCCATCGATCCAATAAAATGCATTGGACAGTTGAGAGAGTGAGAGAGAGAGAGAGATATGCTGTCAATTACAATTGAAAAATCTATTGATTAGTAAAAATATAAGATTGACCATTCGGAGAGAGATGATTTATTATTAAGTGATTAAAACGATGGCAATCTGAGATGCTTATAAAACTTCCAGTTAAGAGAGAGAAAAAATTGAATTATCAATGATTACAAAAGATATTCTGATATGTAGGCAAATGAAGCAATGAATTTGGAGATGGGGAGTTCTGTTATTATTAACAACAAGGAACATGGCACAATGTAATTCGAGGAAAAGAGAAAGATTGTTATGTACCACCCGTGTGTAAAATAATTGTACATAGTAACGACATTTCTCTTTTTTGTATATATCCTTTGTATCTTTGCTCTCCCCTCGCACTGCCAACAACTTTCATCAACCTGTCTTCTTTTCTTTTGTTAACTATTAACAGAACCGGTTGCCGGTTGGACATGAAGTAGCCTGTTGTATTTTTTGACCTTCTTGCCGGGACTTGGTGTTTATATAAACTCGATGTTCTGTAATAAAGGTACTCATTTGCTTTCATCTCACTTTTTGAGTTACAACCTACTCTTGCCCCGTCACATTGCTGACCCCGTAAGTTGACTCACTCCTCCAGCCTCCCGCCCCCCCCCTCACTGGTACTATGGCGGATTCCACGGAAGTTGGCGACGCCCCATTCAAACTTTCATCATTCGCCAGTGGAGAGGCGTCTGCTTGGTTTCAGCTACAGAAGTCCAGTTTCACATCAAGGGCGTGACTCGCTCAGCCACCAAAGCAGATTATGTTCTCGCTGCGATACCCGAGGACACCTTCCGGAGAATCTCTGACTGGCTTTGTGAACAAGGAGGAACCCCAATAGCGTATGATACCCTCAAAACATACCTTCTGCAGCAGTACTCGCCGTCACCAGCCACCCGTACAGCAAATCTTTTTCAGCTCTCTCAACAACCGTTGGGGGACCAAAGGGCTTTGCTCACCCTCAGGGAAATGACCAGTATCGCTCGCCTGCAACCTGCTGTAGATGGCTCTCCTCATGAGGTGAACCTACTTCGTGCCCTTTGAGTACGCCGTTTACCCGAACCTGTACGCGCTACCATACCCAGTGTCGATAGTTTACCCATAAAGGACTTAATGACAAAAGCCGACACCCTTATGGACAGTCACTTCACGACCTTCAAGACCTCCATCAACGTCTCCACTCCTGACGAAAAGGACACCTATTCAATGTCAAATGTAGGACATACACGCCTACCATGTGACGTGCTGGAGCAGCGACAAAGCCACCCATCATCCACCACTCGCTCCCCGCCCCAATCAATGATTCTACAGCCACTTACTGCTGCCCATCGGCCTCAGTTTTGCTACTACCACTCCAGATTCGGAGCTGCCATGAAGATATGTGCCAAGGATTGTCAGTGGCCAAAAGACTTGTAAGTAGGCTATAGCTCATGGCAGTGGCCTCCCGTATTTCTAATCTTTTCTTTTTACGGGATGCAGGAACGGCGTGTGATTTTTGGTAGACACGGGTGCTTGCCGTTCTCTTTTGCCAAGGGAACTCTTCAGGACACGTCGTAGTCTGTCTAAGTCTGCCGACGTCACCCTGGTAGCTGCCAACCGATTTATGATACCCACCTACTATTACGCAAACCTCACATTATCGTTTGGAAACGATAAATTTAATTGGAAGTTTCTCGTTGCTGACGTCACATTGCTAATCCTCGGTGTGGATTTCCTCTGTCATTTCCACCTTCTGGTCGATGTCGCCCACCGACGATTGGTCAACGCAGACTTGTACTTGTTGACACCTCTTCAACCCACATCCTCTAGCCTCGCTTTCCACATCAGCACACCCACGGATGCCTACACCCACCTCCTCACGTTTTGCATCCAGAACTTCGCCAAACGCCCACGGCTCCTGCCAAGCAAGGTATTTACCACCACATGTTGATGACGGGACCCTCAGTCTTCGCCAAATTCAGACGTCTGGCACCGGATCGATTGGCAGCCGCCAAACAGACGTTTATCGAAATGGAAGAAATGGACCTTTGCCAAAAGGCCTCCAGCCTATGGTCGTCACCCTTACACATCGTCCTGAAGAAAGACGGCTCCCTCCGTCCATGTGGATTACAGGCGCCTGAACATGCAAACTGTAGACTTATTGTTTATTTTTTTTGATAGTTTGTCTTTTCACTGGTGGTTATGTTAGTGTTTATAATGGACTAACGGCTGTTTTATATTTTCAAGTGGTGTTGGTTACGTGGCTGCGCTCCTGCGTGAACGGAGTTTTGGAGGGGCTTTTTTTGAGGATGGTTCCTCAGTGTGTTTCTGAGCCTCCAACCTTGAAGGGCACGATAATTGCTGCTGGATTTATTATATTCATCGCCATTACAGAGCTGCATTGTGAAGCTGTTAAGCTTTCCCAGGATATCCTCGCTCTGCATTAAGGATTGTTATCCTATATATATTAAACTGCCCTTGGTTCAGTAAAAGCCAAGGGGACCTCTCTGCCCCAAGGTAAAAATTTTGATTGTTATATTTGTGTGTCGGGCCCACGACCTGTACTCCTGGGCGTTCTGCATTATTGAACCAGTCACCACCATTGTTTTGGATCCGTGTTTTCTGCCGCCTGAATTAAGCCATCCAGCTGGAGAGTTTATTGTCCTCTGAGGAGACCCCTAGAAGTGAATGAGGAATTTGTTAGGGATATTTAATGTGTAATTGTTAGGATATTCTTACTTTTCGTTTGCCTCTTCCTTTCTGGACCCTCTTCCCTTTTTGTATGCTTGTGTTGATGACCTTTCTTTAATTGTGTAATTGTTTTCTTTTACAGGGAGTTTAAGAGTGAGTGTTTATCATTAATTACTGTATTGTTGAGGTTCAGGTGTTATTTCTGTCTGAAACTTGTGTATTAAAATTAAGTATATTTTTGTGGTATTTTCTTTGTCCCCTTGAATTGACTTTGCACTCTTATTGAAATTGTATACTATTCCACCTTTTGTGGACTTAGTATGGTACTTAAGTGAATACTGTTTGAAAAGTTTAGTGTTTTTGTGTGGTGGTCAAGCCATCCATCACAAAAACACTAAACTTTTCCGCTTTCGTAACACCCCAGGGACTATTTCAATGTAAAGTGATGCCGTTTGGTATGAAGAACGCGGCTGCCACCTTTCAGAGGTTAATGAATACTTTAGTCTATGGTTTAGAGGGGTGTGTAGTTTATATTGATGATATTGTTATTTATAGTAATGATTGGGAAACTCATTTAAAACGTATTAGGGCACTGTTTGAGGTTTTGAAGAAAGCAGGTTTAGTAATTAATTTAAAGAAAAGTGAATTCGCAAAGGCGAGGGTCGTATATTTGGGTCATGAAGTTGGTAATGGTAAAGTTGCTCCTAAGCAAGCAAATATCGAATGTATTGAAAAAATGTTAATCCCTAAGTGCAGGAGGGATGTCAGAAGATTCCTTGGGTTAGGTGGGTACTACCGAAGGTTTGTTAGAAATTTTTCTGACATCGCCGATCCTTTGACTAATCTCTTAAGAAAGAAGGTAGCTTTTGTCTGGACTGATGAAACACAAAGGGCTTTTGATAATTTAAAAAGAGTATTAATTAATTTCCCTGTCTTAAGAGCTCCTGATTTTGACCTTCCTTTTTCTCTTGCCACGGATGCAAGTGACGTTGGTGTAGGAGCGGTGTTGTTGCAGAATGACGAGCAGGGAGTTTCTCATCCTGTCGCATTCTTTTCAAAAAAATTGTCCTCCGCCCAACGTAGGTATTCAACTGTGGAGAAAGAGACACTTGCGTTAATATTCGCTATTAATCATTTTCAGGTTTATCTCTCCTCCTCGGATACACCTATTAAGGTCTTGACAGATCATAATCCCCTGACCTTCATCAGCAGATACAAAAATAAAAATCAACGATTGATGAGGTGGAGTCTCATGCTGCAGGAATGGAATTTAGAATTTTCCCACATCCCAGGAAAAGATAATATTGTTGCCGATTTTCTCTCTCGCAGCGTTGAATATTAGATTATTGACAGAGGGCTATGCAGTTATTAAAGGTAGTATCTGTATCGTTCTAATTATGGTGTGTGTGCTGTTGAAGTGGGCACGTAGTGAGTAGAAGTAAAGGTATATTTAAGATTTATTAATCATGGTTTCTTTACAGAAGACTATAATGTTTTGGGTATAGTATATGGGATCTTTAAGGTTAAAAGGTGAGGGTGATCACTGGTACTTTCTAATGATTGATTAATTAGATGGGTCATGGGCTCACGGGTCTGTAGCACAACACAGCCGTTTTTTAGGCGCTACAGGCTGGTGTATGAGTGGTACCCTAGACTGATTTAAGGTTAATCTACTAAGGTTTAGAGGTTCAGGTACGATAAGGTTTATAATAAGCTAAGAAAAGAGATAGGCACTAATCTGGTATTCTGTATTTTCAGGCTAATAATTACGCTTCATCGATTTTGTTTGTTTGTTTGCGCAGGGGAGTCTTGTGGTGGTCTTCTCTGTGTCGTTCGGTGTGTGTGTATGTATTGGACACTATGGTGATAAGTGTGATATATAACACTGAAATAGACAGTGGTTTTTGTGATCAACATTTATTGATAGTGAGTGATGTGTATCCCTGAAAAGGAACAGTGTATTGAGTGTGGAAAAGGTTATAGCTTTTGGACTATATATACAGAATCCGGTTGTTAGTGCAATGACTCTTAATTAAGTTTATTAATGATATGATTGATGTGAAATTTTTAGGTTTGGTACCTATTTATCGAATGGTGATGTTTTGGTTTTCTGGTTTTGGAAAGTTTACTTGTGATTAATTTAGGTTTAAGATTTTTTTTTAGTATTGGTTATATATTGCTATCCTTGTGAGCTGCAAACCTTGGTGCTTGCCCCCCCTCTTTCCTTTTGTTTGTCATGTTTTTGTAGTTTGTTTAATAATAATTTTTGAGTGTTGGTTTAATATTTCAAATTTTTGAGTGTTGGTTTAATATTTCATTATGTGATAACCTGTATGTTGTAATTCAAATCACTTTAAAAAAAGATAAAAAAAGAATTTTTTTTTTTTTGGTTGGGTGAGGAGGTGTAATATTATTGCTTTATTTTACTAAATTATTTTAAGTTTTTATAGATGTATAAGGTTTAATATACTGTAGACTTATTGTTTATTTTTTTTTGATAGTTTGTCTTTTCGCTGGTGGTTATGTTAGTGTTTATAATGGACTAACGGCTGTTTTATATTTTCAAGTGGTGTTGGTTACGTGGCTGCGCTCCTGCGTGAACGGAGTTTTGGAGGGGCTTTTTTTGAGGATGGTTCCTCAGTGTGTTTCTGAGCCTCCAACCTTGAAGGGCACGATAATTGCTGCTGGATTTATTATATTCATCGCCATTACAGAGCTGCATTGTGAAGCTGTTAAGCTTTCCCAGGATATCCTCGCTCTGCATTAAGGATTGTTATCCTATATATATTAAACTGCCCTTGGTTCAGTAAAAGCCAAGGGGACCTCTCTGCCCCAAGGTAAAAATTTTGATTGTTATATTTGTGTGTCGGGCCCACGACCTGTACTCCTGGGCGTTCTGCATTATTGAACCAGTCACCACCATTGTTTTGGATCCGTGTTTTCTGCCGCCTGAATTAAGCCATCCAGCTGGAGAGTTTATTGTCCTCTGAGGAGACCCCTAGAAGTGAATGAGGAATTTGTTAGGGATATTTAATGTGTAATTGTTAGGATATTCTTACTTTTCGTTTGCCTCTTCCTTTCTGGACCCTCTTCCCTTTTTGTATGCTTGTGTTGATGACCTTTCTTTAATTGTGTAATTGTTTTCTTTTACAGGGAGTTTAAGAGTGAGTGTTTATCATTAATTACTGTATTGTTGAGGTTCAGGTGTTATTTCTGTCTGAAACTTGTGTATTAAAATTAAGTATATTTTTGTGGTATTTTCTTTGTCCCCTTGAATTGACTTTGCACTCTTATTGAAATTGTATACTATTCCACCTTTTGTGGACTTAGTATGGTACTTAAGTGAATACTGTTTGAAAAGTTTAGTGTTTTTGTGTGGTGGTCAAGCCATCCATCACACTATCCCCTCCCAAATATCGCCGATGTGACCTCTTACCTGCACAAAGCGAAGGTTTTCTCCATGCTCGACCTCCTGCAGTGGTATTATCATGTGCCTATGAACCCAGAAGACATCCCCAAGACCACCATCACCACTCTCTTCGATACATCCACCTTCAATTACTCCTGTTTTGGCCTTCGTAATGCTGGGGTCACTTTTCAACATCTCATGGATGGCATCTTAGGGGACCTCCCCTTCTGTGTATGTTACGTGGACGACATACTTCTTTTGTCTTCCTCAAAAGAGGAACACCTCCGTCACCTGCGCATTGTGCTCGACCACCTGCAACAGAGCGACCTTGTAATTAGGTACAACAAGTGTACCTTTGGCGCCAACGAAGTGTCGCTCTTAGGGCACCACATCACTCCTCAAGAAGTCCATCCCATCCCTGAGAAGGTAGCAGCCGTTCAGAACTTCCCCACGCCCTCGACCGTCAAAACACTGCAGGAATTCTTGGACATGATCAACTATTATCACCGTTTTCTGCCCACTATTCCCACCACCCTTGCTCCCCTCTATGCCTCCCTCAAGGGCAAGCCAAAAGACCTGAAGTGGGGCCTCCTTCAAGAAGCGGCCTTCTGCAACGCAAAGAATGCCCTATCAACCGCTGTTGCTCTCACTTTTCCCATCTCACTTGCCCCTCTCCTTCTCTCCACCGATGCCAGCGACGTCATTATTGGTGCAGTACTCGAACAGGTGGTAAACGGCTTGCCCCGCCCATTGTCCCTCTTCAGCAGAAAACTGTCCAAGGCAGAATCAGGTTATTCTACCTTCGATCGCGAATTGCTGGCAGTGCACTTGCCCGTCCATCCCTTTTGCCATTTCTTAGAAGGTACGCCCTTCGTCATTCGCACAGACCACTGGACTCTGGTGCATGCCTTCACTCGACAGTCTGACGCCTTGTCCACCCGTCAACGCCGACATCTCTCTGCCGTGGCTGAATACAATTGCACCCTTCAACATGTCCCTGGGAAAATTAATCCCGTTCCTGATGCCCTGTCAAAAAACACATTGGCTGCCGTTCAACTGGGATTGGATTACAACGCCTTCGCTGAAGCCCAAGGACAGGATCCAGAGTATCTAGCATGTAGGACATCCTGCATATCCCTCCATTGGGAAGATGTCCCCCTCGACGACTCTAACACCACCCTCATCTGTGACGTCAGTACTGGTAGATCCTGACCTTCGATTCCTGCTCCCATGCGCCGACAGGTGTTTGATTTCATTCACGGCCTTTGACATCCATCGCTGCGTTCTACTGCACACCTGCTGAAGACGAAGTTCATTTGGCACGGCATTTCTATGGATGCTAAGGATTGGGTCCACGCCTGTACTTCTTGTCGAATTTCCAAAGTACATCGACACACGGATTCAGGAGTGGGCACCTTTCCTCAATCTCAGAGATATTTCGCCCACATTCTCGTCGACATTGCATCACAAAGACATCGTTTCCTGTTTACCGGCATCGACCGCTCCACTCGTTGGCCTGAAGTCATTCCCATGGAAACTGCAACGTCCGCCTCATGTACATCTGCCTTACTCTCAGGATTGATTGCAAGATTGGGTATCCCTGACCATATTACTTCTGAAAGGGGTACCACTTTCACCTTTCAATTGTGGACATCATTAGCGAATCTCCTGGGCATCACCCTACATCAGACAACTGCCTACAACCCCGCTGCCAATGGAATGTTTGAACGTTTTCATCACACCCTCAAAGCAGGTTTTATGTCCTGCTGCATGGACTCCAACAGGTTTTCTAAGCTTCCCTGGGTCCTCCTGGGACTAAGGACCACTCCTAAAGACACCCTGGACGCCTCGACAGCTGAAATGGTGTATGGCGACCCGTTGGTCGTCCCTCCTGAATTTTTTCCTTGTGCAACCTCCTCCGACGATCTCCAGTGCAAACGTCACGTCGTGGGAAAATTTACTCTATGTCGCCAGACTTACAAGCCCCCAGCAAAGCATCTCATACCAACAGACTTGCACTCTGCAACACATGTCTTCCTATGCAACGACACTAGCAAGCCACTGCTATCGCCCCCTTACACAGGCCTTTTCCTTGTGATCCAACACAATCCGAAAGCATTCCTACTAAACATTTGTGGCAAAGAAGACTGGGTCTCCATTGATCGTTTAAAACCTGCTTATCTCCTGCCAGATGACCCGCCTACAGTTTGCCTCTCTAGATCAGGGCGCCCTATTTAACATGTACAGTATGTCATTTTTAGGGGGGGAGCCATGTACCATACATGTGTCACACGATCGTACATAGTAACGACATTTTTCTTTTTTGTATATATTATCCCTTGTATCTTTGCTCTCCCCTCGCACTGACAGCAACTTGCATCAACCTATCTGTTTTTCTTTTGCTAACTGTTAACAGAACCGGTTGCTGGTTGGACATGAAATAGCCTGTTGTATTTTTTTACCTTCTTGCTGGGACTTGGTGTGTATATAAACTCGATGTTATGCAATAAAGGTACTCAGTTGCTTTCATCTCGCCTTTTGAGTCACAACCTACTCTTGGCCCATCACAGTTAGATAGTCCGACTGACGGGAAAGCAACGGATGCCATCGAGGATGATAATTCATTGCATGAGAGTGAGAGAGAAGGGATGGCCGGAATGAAGTTTGAATAATTATTGAGTGGTTTTACTATGACGGTGTGAGAATATACTCTATGATGGTATCTTATTTTGAGCCATTATCGTTCAAAGGTCTCTCTCTCTCTCTCTCTCTCTCTCTCTCTCTCTCTCTCTCTCTCCCTGAGAGAGGAACTGTCACCCACAACAGTCAACTAGCCAAGGACTCCTTGATTCACTGGTAAGGAAAAAAAGACGTCTACCCGGTCGGAATCGAACGTTGGTCTCTTAGATTCAGAAAAAGTTTCAGCACAAGAATAGGGATTAATGGAACATATGAATAATGACAACAAAGTCTGGTGCCGTCTGATGACCAATATCATTTGTAAATTTCATTTCAGTAAGACTGCATGCTACGCAAAATGCGAACTAGCCTCCGAATTCGTCTTCTTATTTATTTTTCTTTCTTGTCCCTCATTTGCATGTTAAAGTTTATCATCGCATTATTATTATTATTAGTAGTAGTAGTAGTAGTAGTAGTAGTAGTAGTAGTAGTAGTAGTAGTACAAACAATAAAAAACATTGGTAAAAGACATGAGCAATAACTAGATAATTTAGAATTAAAAATAGTACTTGGAACTTATTTCTGCTGAAACCAGAGTTATCTAGGTTTGGTTTCGGTTGAAGTTTTTCTATGTAAAATGTTTTCGATAATCTTAGCTCGATCTCAAATCGAGCTTTACATAAAATACTAAAATCAAGATGATTAAAATTGGTGTTACACACTCCATGGCAATGATCTCTTACAGAGGATTTGAGACCGAGAAAAGTATTTTAAGTACTATTTATAATTTTAAATTATCTTATTGTTGCTCATGCCTGTTACCAATGTTTTTTATTGTTTGTACCAATGTATGTTTTTAACTTTACAGAACCTGATGATGGACATATTGTCCAAAACGTTGTAATAAAGGTGATTGAATGAAGGATGATGTTTCGATTTGTACTTGCACTACAGTTCCTCATTAGACTGCGTTTCCCCTCCTCTGAGAATTACAGAACTATCATTTTAAGAAGATATGGACAGAAAGCACTACGAGGCGTAAGAAAATGGGAAAAAAGCCTTCAGAGATGAGAGAAAAACAAAATTGATATTTTATTTCTTGAGAGATGCCTCCAGTATGGCTGTATTCCAAAATTTGTCCGGTTTAAGTTGTAGGCTATAGGCGGCAGCTACAGCGAAGACGATTCTACAAAGATTGGCAGAGTTTCTTAATCGAGAATGAACTTCAACAAAGCAAGAAAAACGACACCAAGCTGTATCAAGATTTATTATCATGTCACGATAGTATTAAGAGACAAATTTAATTTTTAGATTTTAACCATATTTTACATTGTATCCATAAGGACTGTGAACTTTATAAAAACAAAGTGTGTCTAACCCATGCTAAAACACTTTTTAAACTAGGTGGTTTCTATAAACCGCCATCGTGTAATGGCAATAAAGTCGTGTACAACCTCTCTAAATACCAACTAAAAAAAAAAGAGAGAAAATACTTATTATCCTTTTGACTTGACCATTGCCTCAAACCAAAACTCGATCATATCAAAATGAAAGTAAGTATTTAAATATTTGCAAATAAAGTAAACAAACTAAACAACGATAACTGTTCTGATAAAGAAGCTGTCTATAAAGAAATGCAAGACCTATTCAGTAATATATTAGAAGAATACAAGAAAGAAATCAAGGTACCAGTGTTTGATCAAAATGACATAAAAATACTGAGAAATATCAGTGAAAACAAAGACATTATATTTTCTAAACCAGACAAAGGGAAAGGTATTACCATCATGAATAAAAGTGATAATGTAGAAAAAATGATGAATATTCTTAACAATCCATTACAATTTGAAAAAAGTAAAAAAGACCCATTCAAAAATACTCTTCTCCTAGAAGACAAAGTTAACAGACTATGCATTTCTTGGCCGTGTCCAATTGATTTTCGCAGATAAAATCCTACCCAAACATCGGATATGGGTCACATGTTGGAAATAGGTATTTGAAGCCACAGCCCAATTGGCAAAAATATGCAATAATGTCTAATGTGAATAATAAACGCACTTACCAGAGTAAATCTAAGAAATTGAAAGGGTACCTTAGCTAAATTTAGACGAACTCAGAGAAAGGCTAGTTGTGACGTGAACTGTGACATCAGACGTAATACCCAGTAAACTTTTCATTCACAATAGTAAGCACGCCGATAACAGGCGGAGGACAGCAGACCATTCATACGTCAAAGCCAATCTGGACTGGAGTGTATAGTAACTACGTCATACTACAGTGCATCGAACAGCCAACCTGCCTCACCGCTCATCCTATGTCCACCTATCTACTGAAAATGTCTGCCAATGACCTCGACTCATTTGTCCATTTTCCCACAGCGAAAGTCCCGTCCTTCTCCAGTAGAAATGCGTTTGCTTGGTCTCAGCGTATCGAGATTAAGTTCAAGCAGCAGAGCAGACTATGTCCTTGCTACGATCCCCGACAATACCTACCCAGAAATCTCCTGTTGGCTTTGTGAGATAAGGGAGACCCCCATACAGTATGATGCCAAAAATAGTTCTTCCTGAAGCATTACTCACCGTCACCAGCCGCCCATGTAACCAAAATTTTTCAGCTCTCTCAACAACTGTTATCAAAAAGCATTGATGCCCTGAGAAATTATCATTATTGCTTACCTTCAGCATATTGCAGATAACTCTCCTTGTAAAGTGAACCTACTTCCTGCTGGAACCGATGTTGACACCTTGACCATTAAGGACCTGATAAATAGTGTCAACAACCTTATGAACAGCCACTTCCAAACCGCCAAGGACTCCAACATCTCTACTCCTGATAGAGGGGATAACCATTCACCTATGACAGAAGCTAAGGTGAATGCTGTAGGTCATCAATGCCCACCTTGTGACATGACTGGGAAGTGACAAGGACTCCCACCACTCACCTATGCTGCCGCACAGAATGTGCTACTACCACTCCAGATTCTAAGTCGCTGCATAGAAATGTGCTACTGGATGTCAATGGTGAAAAAAACATGTCATTAGGCCATAGCCTGTGGCAATGGCCTCTCCACTGGCTAATCTCTTCTTTTTACATTATTCAGAATCTATTATGTGCTTTCTGGTTGGTACGGGTGCCTGTCCTTCCCTTCTGCCACGTTCCCGCTTAAGGGTATGACCCGTTTTCATTCTAAGACTGCAGATGTTCGCTTAGTGGCAGCAATCAGATCTGCTATACCTACCCACGGTTATGAGGCACTGACTCTTTCATTGGCGGTGCCCCTTACTGTTGGAATTTCATCATCAACAACATTACACTGCCTCTAATTGGTGCAGATTTTCTCGTCCATCTTCACTTCCTGGCTAATGTAGCCCATCAACACTTAGGCAACACCAGCTCTTACGCATCCACACCTACATCACCTGCTCCCTGCGACCTTCCTCTCCACATCAGTCCACCCACGGATGCCTATGCCTACCTCCTCACTTTATATGCTGACTTCTTTAGCCCATAACTACATCAGGCACTTACAGCTCCCCACAAGCAAGACATTTATCACCATATAAAAGCAATGCCCAAGCGTTTGCAATATTCAGACGTTTGGCCCAGAAAGCTTGGCAGCTGCGAAACATACATTCGCCAAAATAAAAGAAATGGAACATTCTCAAAAGGCCTTATGCCTATGGTTCTAGCTCCTGTACATCGTACTGAAGAAGAGTGGATCAAATCACCAGAGTGACAAGATATTTTCGAACCTCATCCTCCTGAAGAATTATCCTCAGGTGCCTATGAACTCTGGGATATTTCCAAGACTGTCATCACCGCTCACTAAGTTGCCATTCATAATGCAGGGGATGGCATATAAAGAAATCTCCTCTTCCGTTTATGTTACATAGAAGATACACTATTATTTTCCCCTATCAAATAACACCATCTATATCACCTACAAATCATCGTCAACTGACCGCCTGCTGAAGAATGGCCTCGTAGTTAGGAACAACAAGTTTACCCATATAAAGTGCCAAGGAAGTGACATTTTTGGGTGATCGCATCACTCTTAAGGGCATTCCTCCTCTCCCTTAAAAGGTATCAGCAGTGTAGAAGTTCCCCACGCATCAACCATCAAAGTTCTGTTGGAGTTCTTGAGCATGGTGAACTATCATCACCAGTTATTGGTAGCTATAGCTGCTACTCCTAAACCCCGCCCCCCCCCCCCCCCCCCCTTTTACCACTTCTTCACGGGTAAGCCAAAAATATGTGAAGTGGGTCCCCCTTCAGATGTGTCCTTCTTCAACGCAAAGAAAGCCCTACCAACTGCTAGTTCTCTCACGTTTTGAATTCCAACTGCATCCCTCCCACTCCAAATTGATGCTAGTGACGTCACTATAGGGGTAGTACTTAAACTAAAGACAACTTGCAAAGGTGCCATTTATGTCTCAGCAGCAGAAATCACATATGGCGGCCCGTTAGAAATCCTAGCAGAATTTTCTTTACTGCAACTTCTCGGATGAGCTCCACCACCTACGTTTTGCGGTTAGGAAATATACCCACTTCTGTCAGGCTTATGAGCCTCCTCCACAGCAGCAATTATAAAAAGACCTACACACTACAACAAACATCTTCATGAACGCTGGCACTTGCAAGTAACCACTTACACACCCATACACTAGCCAATCACTTGCCATCCATCGCACCCTGAAACCTTTTCTTTTCAATAGTTGTGGAATAGATGATTGGAACACCATTGACCACCTAAAAACTGTGTTTCTCCTGCAAAATGACCAGCAACAGCTGGAGATAAAGATCATATATATATATATATATATATATATATATATATATATATATATATATATATATATATATATATATATATATATATATATATATTTATATATATATATATATATATATATAGATAGATAGATAGATAGATAGATAGATAGATAGATAATATTTATATATATATATATATATATATATATATATATATATATATATATATATAAATATGTATATATATATATATACATATATATATATATATATATATATATATATATACATATATATAT
>NC_090744.1:72366338-72388838 GCF_036898095.1 Palaemon carinicauda | reverse complement strand
GCAGCCTGTCCCTGATATATCATATTCTTGTAAAATTTATATGAAATCCCAAGCAGACTGGAATGGGATTTTGCATGATCTTTTGTGCTTGAATTGGTCACAATTATATAATAGTGTAGATCCTGTTGTCCCTTTGAATGAGAATCTAGTCAACATAATTGATAGGCGTATCCCTTCTCGTGTGCTAAGGTACCGAATGAAGGACAAACCGTGGTTCAATGATGATTGTAGACGTGCTTATTTGGAGAAGCAGGAGGCCTATCACCTTTGGAAGGGTAACAGATCAGATTTGACCTGGAACAACTATACTCAGCTTCGAGCTTTTGCTCAGAGAGTTTATGCCTCAACTGAAAAGGAGTACAATTTAATCATAAAAGAAACCCTCTCTGGTACAACTCAGGAACATAAATGGTGGTCTACCCTTAAATCTGCACTCTTTGGTGTAGATGCAACAGTTCCTCCTTTACTTAAACCAGATGGCTCAGTCACTCACTGTCCAAAGGAAAAGGCAACCCTTTTGGCTGATGTTTTTGACAGTAAACAGAGTAATGAAAAACTTGAACTTCCTCATTCCTGTTTTCCTGAGGCTAAACTAACTAGTTTAGCTTTTCGATCTCGTGAGATTAAAGCTCTGTTGGTGGACCTTGATGCTTATGGAGGTGTAGACCCTAATGGTATTTTTCCTTTGTTTTTTATAAAGACAGCAGATTTCTTAGCTCCAAAGTTATCTGTTATTTTACGCAAGTTAGCAAGAAGAGGAGCTTTTAGCACTTGTTGGAGAATTGGTAATGTTACTCCTCTATGTAAATGTGTTTGTGGTAGCTCAAGTCCCACTGATTACCGCCCAATTTCCATAACTCCCATATTATCTAAAGTTTTTGAATGTCTTCGGGCAAAACGTCTTAATAGGTTTGCTGAAGGTAATCATCTATTCCCTAGTTTGCAATTTGGTTTTCGGAAAGGCCTTGGAGCATGTGATGCCCTTCTTACAATCTCCAATGCAGTACAGAAATCCCTTGATTGTGGTCGGGAAGTTCGTATGATTGGCCTTGATTTTAGTGCTGCCTTTGACCGTGTTAATCATGAGGCCCTTGTTTTCAAACTGAAACAGTTGGGAGTGGGTGGGTCGTTTCTTAGCATTATTATTGATTTTTTAAGTAGTAGATCTCAAAGAGTTGTTGTTGATGGGCACCATAGTGAGTATAGGAATGTGATATCCGGTGTTCCACAGGGTAGTGTTCTTGGCCCATTACTTTTCATACTATATACACATGACATGTGGTTTGGCCTAGAAAATAAGCTTGTTGCATATGCAGATGATGCTACTCTCTTTGCATCAATTCCATCCCCTGAATGTAGATCTGGGGTTGGTGAATCCCTTAATAGAGATTTAGCTAAAATTAGTGCATGGTGCAAATTATGGGGTATGAAGTTGAATCCTAACAAAACTCAAAGTATGATTGTAAGTAGGTCAAGGACGGTGGCTCCTCAACATCCGGATCTCAGTATTGATAATGTTTCTTTAAATTTGTATGACTCTTTCAAAATTTTAGGCGTGATTCTTGACAGCAAATTTACTTTTGAGAAACATATAAGGTCTGTGTCTTCTTCAATTGCACAAAAAATTGGCGTATTGAGAAAGTCTTTTAAGATATTCGGTGATCAATCTATTCTGAAGAAGTGTTTTAATTCTTTTATTCTACCTTGTTTTGAGTATTGTTCTCCTGTCTGGTCTTCAGCTGCTGATTCTCATCTTAATTTGTTGGACAGAAACTTGCGGTCTATTAAATTTCTTATTCCTGATCTAGATATTAATCTCTGGCACCGTCGATCAATTAGTTCATTATGCATGTTGCATAAGATTTTTCATAACTCTGACCATCCTTTACATTCAGATCTCCCTGGACAATACTAGGCAGGCAGTTAATTCTAATAGCCAGGCCTTCTCCATCATAAGACTCAATACTACGCAGTACTCAAGAAGTTTTATTCCAGCTGTTACCAAGTTGTGGAATGATCTTCCTAATCGGGTTGTTGAATCAGTAGAACTTCAAAAGTTCAAAGTTGGAGCAAATGCTTTTTTGTTGACCAGACGGACATGAGTCTTTTTATAGTTTATATATGACATTTTTGTTGTTGACGTTGTTAATAGTTTATACAGGTATATGATATATCTCTTTTGACATTACTTTTTTTAGAATAATTTATTGTTAATTTGTTCTCTTCAGTTATTTATTTCCTTATTTCCTTTCCTCACTGGGCTATTTTTCCCTATTGGAGCCCCTGGGCTTATAGCATCTTGCTTTTCCAATTAGGGTTGTAGCTTGGATAGTAATAATAATAATAATAATATACATATATATATACATATATACAGTATATACATGTGTATATATATATATATATATATATAAATACATATATATAAATACATATATGTATACACATATGTGTAAATATATTATATATATATATATATGTGTGTGTGTGTGTGTGTATATATACATATATATAAATATATTAATACATATACACAGTATATATAAATATATATACATATATATAAATACAAATATATACATATATATATATATATATATATACATATATGTACATATATAAATACATATATATATATATATATATATACATATATATATATATATATATATATGTGTGTGTGTGTGTGTGTGTGTATGTGTGTATAAATATATATACATATATATAAATACATATAAATAAATATATTAATACATATATACAGTATATATAAATATATATACATATATATAAATACATATATATATATATATATATATATGTGTATGTGTGTGTGTGTACATATATAAATACATATATATATATATATATATATACATATATACATATATATGTATATATATATACATATATATCCATTTACGTATATGTATATATACATATATATATATATATATATATGTGTGGTGTGTGTGTGTGTGTATAAATATAGACATATAAACATACATATATATACATACATATATATATCAACGTATATATACACACACACACACACACACATATATATATATATATATATATATCATAATCTTTGCCATCAACTGTTGCTAGTCCACTACAAGACAAACGCCTTAGACATGTCCTTCCACACGCGTCTGTTTATGGTCTTTCTATGCCAGCCTATAACTGCAAATCTTCTTAGATCGTCAATCCAGCGTCTTTTCTTCCTTCCCTGCTTCGTTTACTATCTCTTATGATCCATTCTGTTATTCTTTTTGTCCAGCTATTATCTGTCATTCTCATTATATATCTTGCCCACGTCCATTTCTTTTTCTACATGTTGTTACAAAATCCTTTACTTAAGTTTGCTCCCGTATCCATGTTGCTCCTATTCTGTCTCTCAGTGGCATTCACATCATTATTCTTTCCATAGCTCTTTGAATTGTAACTAACTTTTGTTTTCAGGCTTTAGTAAGGCACTAAGTTTTGGATGCATAAACTAATACTGGTAGGGCCATTTGATTAGATACTTTTCTTTTTTATATATAGATATATATATATATATATATATACATATATATATATATATATATATGTATATATATATATATATATATGTATTATATATATATGTATATATATATATATATACATATATATGTACATATATATATATATATATATCTTATGTATATATAAATCATATATATATTATATATATATATACATATATATATATCATATGTACATATATATATATAATATAATATGTATATATACTGTATGTATACATAAATATATATATATATATATGTATATATATACATATATATACCATATATATATATAAATATATATATATATATATATATATATATACTGTATATATTCTATATATGTATATACATAGAGACCAGGCTTTTATCCAGCTAAAAACTGATTGTTTCAAAAAGCCTTCCCTTTCTAAACAATAAGTGTTTTGTTTATAGAATAAAAACGATAATAAAACTGGTGAGGATTTCTCACATTAAACTAGAAAAAAAATGTAAAGTAGATCACTTTAAGAAAAATGTATTTAAACACGCTTCCCTGTCCTTCAGAGTCCTTGACTCCAAGCGAAATTGGATGGCTCCTATTGGGAACTATTTTTCTGCATACAGACACACAAAATTTCCTCCTTTTTTTGTGGGAGAAAAAAGATTTGTGTCGTTAATACTCTTAGGAAGAGAAGAATAAGAAGCTGATGAAAACAGGACGGAGTTTGTGACCGAGTTCCATCTTTCATGTCTGAATATTCACAAAAGAAATATTCTCAGATTTATTTTATAATTTCAATTTTAGATTTTAAGTCAATTCAGTCGATACTGGGAAGTGGTGATACAATCTCTTGCAGTAGTAAAGTAAATTTAGAAAATAAAAAACTTCGTTAATCAATTTTTATAGGAAAAACACTATTTCAGTTGTTCCTTATTCGGAATAAATGTATCAATTTATTTTCCCTCCCAGGGCCTGTGAGGGCAAAAAAAAAGGGCGGGTTTTCGCAATCATACACAAAAGTTTTACTCCTCTGTACTTCATGGAATATCAACCACAATTTATGTATTCAATTAAAATGTCTATTCTTTTGTTTTATTTTTAGCATGCATAGAAAGGTACCTTCTCTTAGAATGCCAATCCAGCCTTGGATATTTTGAGCTCTCATGAGATGTTATCAAATAAAGTGAAAAGAGGTCTTCAGCCACAAAGCTCACATTTTCAAAAATAATGTGAAATCTCCCTACGAGGATATCAAACAAACAAGTGCCAACAGAGATAAAGATAACTCGGATAAATAGGATGTGACCTACTGAAAAGTCTTTTTCTTTTTTATTTCACTTTTCTAATATTTTCCATTTGGCCCTCAATATTCCCTCTGTTAAAATCCCTTCAACCTTAGCTGCTGTATGTGTTCTCTTTAAATAACAAAGCAGTGTAGTGATATTCCTTTTAGTGCTGTTCAAGTGTTATACAAAAGCTTTTGCACATATTTCCCATCTAAAGGTGAGATCTGCGCTTACTGTAACATTAACTCGTATATAACTGGATTGGTTGATCTATAAGCTTTACCTTAAAATTCTACTTTAAATTTCTCTCTTCTATCCTATACTTCTTTTGTTATTGATCGCTTACTTCTATCACCATTGTCCCCTTTTTGCAGCTCTTGCCATACCATATTCATGATCGTGCACTAAGGTTCTCTGCCTAGAATACTCCAATATACGCCACACTTATTTGTCCTCCACTATTCACACTAATGCGGAGAAAATAGGATGGAACAAACAAGGGTAATTATTAAACCTTTTCTCGGTCGATTTGCCTTGTTTGCAGCATTCTTGTTGTGTATTTATCTCTAGCCCTTTTAATGATTCTTACTTTGATACTTTGAGTTCCTTCTTGCCTAAAATGTAATTTTTTATTATGTTTTAATAGGGGTCTTTGATTTGCCAGTCTTTTGCTCTATAATGTTGATTAGACTACAACCGCAATTAATGAACATTAACAATCGTACTCCTTTTATAAGGTTTCCTTTTGATAATTCCTTTGATTGCTTCTTCATCTAAGCTATCTGGTTAAAACCTGACTCATATTAGTCCTTCCTAAGTTGTTTAAGAAAATATTTTTTTCTTTTTATTGTAATAGGAGAAAATATCATACCCTAATCTCATCTCCTTCAGGGGAAAATAGTTTCTGGGCCCATTCCTATAAATTCTTAATTTCAGAATATCTAGCTATCCACTTTTTTTCCATCATAATGGGTTCATGGGTTTTTATTTTCTTCAATCACAGGTTGTAATAGACCTGATTCCCCTACTCAATTCCTTCCTACTCTTGTTTCACTCAATTTTCTCCTCATAAGATTTGTGAGGTTATTCTCTCTTTATAGTTTGGTAAGGTATCTGGCCCAGAACATACTCTTGCAAAATTTCTCCGGAGAGCTTAATGGACAAACCAACGCTCTATCTTGTGACATTACCCAATCCTGTCAGAAATAATTGCAGACAACTGTCATTTTCTTGAGCACACCTTGGTTTCTGTAATATCTACTCATAGCCTTTTTTATTCCTATCTTACTAATCTTTGGTCATCTTCATTGTGGGACTACAGCGAATTATAAATTTGCCATCACTCTTGGACATTGAAGGCTTCTGGCAGAGTGTGGCACGCACAATGTTCTTTAAAAAAAACAGTTCCCAACAATTAGAAGCGGGGGTAATTTGTCGACTATTATATCGATAGTGGTACAATTTATTTTTCTCTAGGTTATTTGACATAAATAGGCATGAAATGATACTTTTGAAATGAATTTCTTTATTCACATAATTAATTGATCTTAGAACATCTCATTTTAACTTCAAGTTACTTTGGTGCTCGTAATTCCTCACAAGGTGTAAATAAGAAATGAATAATTAAAGATTATTAGGACACACGCAAAGAGAAAATTATAATTTTACAAGATATACACAATTATCTTCTTCAATCAATAAAAAATCATTTTGTCTCAAGTCTAAACTCTGGCTTATTAACTGAACATTACAACATTAATTTAAACCAAGTCAAGCAAGACGAAGAAGGCACACACATTAATTACTGTTCATTACAAATATTGGGCAAATAAATATAAAGAAGAGTCACAATGACGTTTGGGCGTAATGGGAGCCTAGTGGAGACGAGGGCACGTGATCATGGTTCGCGCCCAACTCTCCTCACCCTGCTTCCAAGAGTGAGTTTCTAAGACATCTGTAAGAAATGGTGATCAGTTGCTCGCTCCAAGAGATAGGCAGTAGCCGTTACTACGTGACATCTCCAGTGATCTAGGTTGTCCCACATCGAATCTCCCAGTACTTGTCTGACCTCCCTCATGCGTTGACCTAGGGAGTAAAAGAATAGCAACAGTTAACATTCTATATGCATGACGCCCGTCGTTTACAAGAAAACTCTTTCCCTGGCTCGAGGTGTCTGGATCACAGGTCACAAAACTTGTGGCCTGCTTCTTAACTATTTACATTGTTAATCATAACTTACTTACATCTCTTTTTAACTGTGACAAGAGAGTTATGTTAGCCAAACTATTGAGTCTGTCCTTTCTTTTTTTGTCTTACTTCTTTCATTTTATATATTATTGTCATACCTATTGTTTTTTTTTTTTTTTTTTTTTTTTTTGTCTTATGTAATATCTGTTCCTTTTCCTATTTTACATCTTCTTACCATGCTAGAAGGTATATCTTAGCAATCCATGTTTACCAGCGGTTATATAAGCGTCTGATAAACCTGGAGGAGTAACGAGAACTTAAGGTGTGAAGAAAATGCCTCCCTAAATCTTGAAGAAGTTACTGGCAGCAGGATGACGAATTGGCTTCAAGATGATAGACAAGATGTCTCTTTGGCTTCTACTCCTGACTCCTGGTGGATGATCTCACTGGAATTAGTAAGGACTGGCAGGGGTTACTTGCCATAGTTAGATTGGCACTGTGCATCAAAGGAACTGGCTATCCTCTAATGAGTCTAGCCAATTAATCCTCTGTGGATTAAGTCTGTCTATGGAAAGAGAAAATGACAAAATGGCCCCCAGTCCCAGGCGTAGCGTTGGGCTAAGAGTCTCCCGATTTATAAATACTGAAGAAAAACTGAAAATTGGTAATTGGAATGTTAGAACCATGAATCAGATTGGAGAGTTACAGCAAGTGGAGAGTTAATTTATGAAATATAGTCTGGTTATCTTTGTCCTAAATGATACACGTTGTAAGAGGATTGGTAAGGAAATATTAGACTAAGGCAATATGAATATCTATTCAGGAAGAACAGATGGCATTGGAAGAAAAGGGGTAGGAATGATGATGACACAAAGAGCATAAAAGGAATTAACTGAGTGGAAAGCTGTAAATAATAGGTTGTTACTTGCAAAGTTTAAATCAAAGCAGTATTGTACTTTGCTATGCACCAACAACGAAAGGAAATAAGAATAGTTGAAAAAATTGTAGATTGTCATAGATGAGATCACAAAGAGAGATATGAAAATTGGGATTGCTGACTTCAATACTAAGATTGGAAGGAATAATCAAGGTATAGAAAATGTGATGAGCGCTTAGGATCTTGGCGAAGTTGCAAATGAAAATGGAGCACATTTCATAAGTATCTGCTCAACAAACAGTATTGTCATTGGAGGTACTCTTTTCCAGCCCAAGGACATCCACAAATATACTTGTACTTCACCATGTGGCAGTTACAAAAATCAAATAGATCACATAGCCATTAATAAAGAGAGAAACAGGGTGCTAAGAAGTCTGAGAAACAATAGGGGTGCGTATATTAGTAGTGATCAGCAGCTCCTCATTGCCACACTGAAATTAAAACTTAAAGCACCCAACAGAAATGTAGATAGAATACCTGGGTTTGATACAACGAAGCTTCTGGAAGATGAGCACATAAATACATTTGCAATGGAATGTAGGAATCAATTTGCAGTCTTAGAGACTTGGAGGGATGAAGAGCAGACAATTAATGAAGAATGGTGTGATATTAAGAACATATACACTATCAGTCAGTTGTTAGTGAAGTTTTGGGACACGCAGTTACATGGCGAAAGCCATGGATATCAAATGATACTTGGAATACTATAAAAAGGAGACAAAGACAGAAATTGATTGTTGGGAGTTTTCGAGGAATTAATGAACATTACAAAGTAGAGCATGCTTAGTATTCCAGTATCGATATTGAGGTCGAAATAAAATCCAGGAATGACTTGAGAGAATATTTAGATAGGAAAACAGATGAGGCTGACAAAGTTATGAATTCAGGGAGTGGCTATGGTTTAAGAATCGCTCGTAGAATTATTAATGAAATCTCTATAGGAGCAAAGAAGAAGAAGCATATTCCCTTAAAAAAGAGGGATAGGTCAGTTATAACGACAGAAAATGAAGAAAGGCAACGTTGGATGAAACAGTTTAGTGAGGTCATGAATAGGAGAAACGAAGGGAATAATTTGATTGATATACCTAAAGCTAATGAAGACCTTGATGTTCCCATGAATGAATTCAGTGTTTGAATTCGAAGCTATCATTAAAAAACTCAGGAAATGGAATGCCACTGGTTATGATGGAATAACTGCCAAGATTATACTGACTGAAAATGAAGTGACTCCCAGAATAATTACAAGATTATTTTTTAGAATGTGGCATGAAGAGGCAAAACCTGATGAATGAGAGTTAGGAGTGTTGGTTAAAATGACAAAAAAAAAAAAAAAAACCTGACTGATTGCAATAATTACAGAGGCATCACACTTATATCAGTTGTCATAATTATATATAGCATGCTTATTCTAAAAGTAGGCTACTAGAGAGAAAGATTGATGAAGATGAACGAGCAGGATTTAGAAAAGGTAAAAGCTGTACTGACCTAATTTTCATTTTGAGACATGTACAGCATTGTGCAGAATATAGATATCCACTCCTGATGGCATTTTTGGACTCTAGAAAAGCCTATGATATTGTGCACTGGCCAATTTTGTGGAGAGTTCTGCATTATTATAGAATTCTTCTTAAATATGTAAATTTGATTAAGTCTGTTCATGAGCATAGCAAGTGCAAAGTTAATGTTAGCGGAGTCCTATCAAATGAATATCCAGTGAACAGTGGAGTAAACGGATTTTGAAGCAAAGCGAAAAATCTATTTTTGGGTGAGATGGCCATGTCGTCCTGATGGAAGCTTCCTATAGACAGCTTTCTAAGGGATATTTGGCTACAGTGATACTCCCAGAGAATTGGCCTTAGGTCTTCAGAATTCTAACTCCTGGCGCGAGTATCCTTAAAATTTCTCTTAAGGATATCGCATAATATCAGGGGTCGTATATCTTGTTATGACACATGGCAATCTTCACACCGAATAGCATTTTCGCTTCGAGGGGGAAGAGTGGCGAAATTGAAGGGGAGCCGTTATCAAGGTTACCCTTCCTCCCTTACTATTACACGGCTCCAAGATGGCGCTCATTCCTTGTAGCATTGAGCATGGTGTTACAGATATACTAGTTTCGGGAGTTTACCAGAGAATTGCTTGAAAGTACTGTATCTGTGGGTTTTTATAAGTGCCTCAACCTTGGGTCAGCTTTTATATGGTCATCCAGACCACTGAAAGATATGACGACACCGTCATACGTCATTACCACTAATCATGGAACAAGGTTAGGGCTTCCTGCCCCCTGCAGGGAAGTGTCTTGTTAGACAATAAAAGCTCAAGGTTTGTATATGTGTAGGAACAAAGATAAGTATCAACCAGATCTATTTGTTCATATACATCAGTACCATCAGTATGAGTTTTACTTAGGAAAATAAGTAAAAGGACTCCGGCTATGTTTTAATTTTGCTACTTGTTGGGCAAATAAGATGCAATTACACTTTTAATCATTTATTTAAGTTAAATGATTAAATGGAACAACATGTGTAATATAACATAAAAGGGAATTATACATTCAACATATACAGAAAAAATTCTTTTACCTGAAGGGGAAGAAAGGGTTAATGCCACTCACAACAGTTGAGAAAAGTATTAAGATCATTTTTACTGTAAATGCTAGATACTATCAAAACTGTATAATGTACACATGGCACTAGTGTCATTTGTATAATTATGCACCTAGAAATGAACAGTTCTATTATCACCAGGGTGACACTCACATAAAAGGATATTGCACTGGAAGGTGTCAACATCTTTCCACCCGAATTGAGAGTCCTAATCAATTCACTGTTTATCGCAACACTAGACGACGGGTTTCACCAAACTACCTGCCGCCACCACATAATGTTTGAGTTCGTGGATTTGCTTCACATAATTTTTGTAAAACACTCTGGAGGACTTCAAACCAGTGTATGAGCGAACACGCTCAAAGTCCATATACTAAAAAAAGTTCACTGAGGAAGTAATTTTTCTCGGATCATGACCTGCGGGTGTACTATCAGGATCCACTCTGTGAATGAAGTAGGTGAGCTTCGCCCTCAGTTGTTTTAGGGATAAGTTCGATCCTGAGGTTTCGCCTTTGAAGAGCTGTCCTCCCCTGAAGACTGAAGTTCTTCGGAGATAGACCTTTAGACACTCTACTGGACATAGAGAGACATCTTCCTTCAGAGGGCAGATTCTCCAGGGACCCCACCTTTGGGTGGGTAGCTCGTTTTTGGCGAGAAAGGTAGGATCAGGAAAGATATTCAGTTCTCCCGCTTCCGTGAACTGAATATGGCCCTTGTCTCTTGATAGGGCTACTATTTCACTAACTCTAGCCCTGAGGCTATGGCAAACAGGAAAATCACTTTTTGTGTTAGATCGTTAAGAGAACAATCTTCATTATTCAAGGCTTAAACAGAGTGCATGACTTTATCCAGAGACCTTGAAATGGGCTTCAGAGGGGCTGCAGGTTTAAGTCTAGCGAATGCCTTCAGAATATTGTTGAAGATTTCGTTCACCAGGTCCACCTGGAAGGCGTATAGAAGAGGTGTAGTCAAGGCTAACACGTAGTTATCGTGGTGGCAGCCAAGCCTTGCTGGTGAAGGTGGATGAAGAAGGACAGGCAGAAGTCTATTGGGATTTCTTTTGGCCTTTTTGCTGTTACAAAAGCAACCCACTTTTTCAAAGACGATTCGCATTGTCTTCTGGTTGACTTTGACATGTACTCTTCTAGGAAGTCTATACTGCCTTTTGAGATCCCAAATCTTTTCTTTACTGCCAAGGCGAGAAAATCATGAGATGAAGGTTTTGGGTTCTCTGTGATGAAGCGAAGACAGTCGACTTCTGAACCAGTTGAGATAGAGCTGGGTTCAGTAGACTGAGTAGAGGGACCAGCCTCAGCTTCAATTCCATCACTAGAGGGAACCAATTGCTCTTGGGACACTTGGGGGCCACTAGTGTTGAGGTTCCTTTGAAAGATCTTAGCTTGTTGAGGACCTTCAGCGGGAGATTGGTTGGAGGGAACAGGTAGATCCGCGTCCATTTGTTCCAATCAATGGACATGGTGTCCGTCACCTCCGCCAGAGGGTCCTCGTATGGGTCTACATATCGAGGTAGTTTCTTGTTGTCGCTTGTTGCGAAGAGGTCGATCTGCAGTTCTAGGACTTTTTCCAAGATGAAGAAGAATTAGTCTGCGTCTAGGGACCATTCTGACTCTATCGGCTTTAGCCTGGATAGAGCGTCCACCGTCACTTTGTGAAATCTTTGTAGGTGAGCTGCTGATAAGTGCCATCTCTTCTTTTTCGCTAAACGAAAGATGGCTAACATCACATGGTTGTTGTGGGGCGATCTCGAGCCTTGTTGGTTTAGACATCTCACTATTACTTCGCTGTCCAGGACCAGCCTGATATGGGATGATCTGTGAGGAGATAGTTTCTTCAGCGTCAAGACGACTGCCATGGCCTCCAGAATATTGATGTGAAAGGTTTTGAACAGAGACTGCCAAGTCCCTTGAACTTTCCTTTGATGGGAGTGACCTCCCCATCCTTCTATCGAGGCATCCATGTAGATGGTTGTAAGGGAATGGTCCTCACTAGGCTCTTGCCCTTCGACCACAACTTGAGAAGTGATCGTAGTAAGGTCGGTACCGGTCTTTGTAGATCTCTTCGAGAGTTTGATGTGTATCTTCTCCAGACTCCTGACGCATCCTTCAACTGTGCTCTTAGCACTGGGCCTGTTACTGCTTCAAACTGGAGAGAGCCCAGGACTCTTTCCTGCTGGCGTCTTGAGATCCTGTCGGATTTCAGTAGTCTCTTGACAGAACCCGCAATCTCTCTCCACTTCCTTGGTGGAATGGAGAGGCGGTGTGACTTCACCTTCCAATGCATTCCCAGCCATTGAAACTCCTGATCTGGAGAGAGACGAGACTTCTTGAAGTTGATCTTTAATCCCAGATGTTCCAGGAACTGGATCACTTTCTTGGATGCTTGCAGACAAGCAGTCTTAGATGCTGCCCACACCAGCCAGTCGTCCAGGTACGCTGCCACCTGAACACCATCTAGGCGTAGTTGTTATACGACTGCATCCGCAAATTTCATAAAGATCCTTGGGGCTATGTTTAGTCTGAAGGGCATGGCCCAGAAGACATACTTTGTCTTCTGGAGCTTGAATCCTAGGTAGAAGGAGAGGGGGTGGCTGACTGGGAGGTGCCAGTAAGCATCTGCCAGGTCTATTGAGACTGTGTATGCCCCTTTTGGTAACAGGGTCCTTATGTGTTGAAGGGTTAAAATCCTGAACTTGTTGTTCTCGATGAATTTGTTGAGTGGCGACAAGTTCAAATTGACTCTGAGTTTGTCCGAGTCCTTCTTGGGAACACAAAAAAACCTTCCCTGGAATTTGATGGACTTTGCTTTCCTTATAACCTTTTTTGCTCAAGAGTTCTAAGGTATATTCTTCCAATAAGGGGATGGAGTGTTGGAAGAATTGAGGAAATGAAGGAGGAGACTTGTTCCATTTCCATCCTAGTCCATTTTTGATTAGGCTGTGGGCTGAGGGATCGAAGGTCCAACGATCCTGAAAGTGTTGGAGCCTTCCTCCTACCTGTAGCATCTCATTGCTTGGGGAGTCCGGAGGGCTTGCAACTGTGACCGCGTCCACCCTTGCCTCGTGAAGGGCGTCGTGAGGAGCCCCACAGAGAACCTCTTCCTTTCGGACGAGAGGTAGTGGATTGCCTCTCAAACCCAGGGTTAAAAGCTGGTGACTGGGCAACCAGCTTTTGAGGCACCACTTGGAAGGTGGTCTGTGGTTGAGCAACCACTTGGAGCATCGCAGTCATGGTGACTGTGGGATGTTGCTGAGGAGGCCGAGAAGGTAGTCTTGGCTTCTTTGTCTTCCTCTTGGGTTGAGGACCCGCATCACGGGAAGACTTCCTCTTTAGGGAGATGCCCCACTTTTGGAGAAGGTTCCTATTCTCCGTGGCGGCTTTGTCAACTACCTCTTTGACCGCTTCCATTGGGAAGAGGTCTTTACCCCAAATGCTGGAAGAAATCAGCTTCCTGGGTTCATGTTTCACCATCACGGCAGCAAACACGAGCTCCCTATAGGCTCTCCTAGCCTTCATGAAGGCGTACAGGTCCTTCACAAGGGTGGCCATATGCATCTTGGCCAGGACCGTAAGCATATCTGTGGTGCTGTTGTGGCCTGCACACATCTCTATGCAGTTCTGGAGGGACAGGGAGGCGGCTAGCCTCTCCTTCGTCTCTTGCTCCCTTCGCAAGAGAAAGTCCGACAGCTGAGGGAGGTTCTCGCTGAACTGCTGTCCCGCGATATCTGCGTCTAGCTTTCCTACTGAGAAGGTTAGGTGGGCCTCCTTCCACTCCTTCTCATCTGTGGGCAAGGCTAAAGACAGAGGCCTACACTCCTCTAGTGTAGGGCATGGTTTGCCTGCCTCGACTGCCTTGGCAACAGTCTGGAATGCCTTCGACGTAAAGGGGAAGGCTCTTGAAGCAGGAACAAGAAGGGTAGGATGTTTCTTGCTCAACGCAGAAACTTGCGAGTTGGTATAACCTGCTTTCTTCAGGCTACTCGTCAAGAGAGCCTGTGCCTTGTCGTGGTCGAATACCATGACTTCCTTTGGTTCCATCTCTTCCTTTGACGCTGGTTCATTCTTCAATTGAATGAAGCACTCCGAGTATGCGTTTCTCCGAGTATGCGTTTCTCCGAGTATGCGTTAAAGTTCAGCCGGAACTGAATGTCATCCAGGGAAACTGCTCCCATCTTCTCCAGGATGTAGAGCTTGCCGTTGGTAATAGGCATAAACTCTGCATACCTCCAGGGATTGGTCTCGGAGCAGGATGGCAGGTCTTGAACTCTGGGTCGCTTGTAAGACCTTCGGGAGGCGGCGGTCCGAGTCGCTTCACGAAGACCTCTAGTGATCTTTGATTCCCTTTCTTCACTTTCCTTGTGAAGATTCTCTATTAGGGCGGTAATATGGGCCAAAACTACCTGACCCATGGCGTCCAATGGAAGGGTAGGAGCCGAAGACGTAGATGGTGTCGGTTCTACTACCAGCATAAGTGGAAGGGGATCCTCCACTACCAACAAATCGTTGTCTTCTTCTCCTCCTGGAGGAAGGGTAGACTTTTCCTGTGGATCGTCCCGAAGGAGATCCCTCTCTGTGTCCGTAGACACTACAGACATCCTTTCCTCCTGGTGGATATCCATGCCTTCCATAGCTTCACTGACTTCCGCCTCGACTGCGATCTGGATGCAGGGAGGCCCGGGTCCGGCATCAGTGCCAGCTTTAGGGAACAGCAGGCTACACATCCTATCATTTGGAGGATACAGTCCCGGAGAGTTCTTCTGGAACCCTCGTACGCATTTGCAAAGCTTCTCGCGTGCTACGTCCCTCAACTCTGCTGACTTGGGGTCGTCGAAACCCTCGGCTACCAATGCCGGGCAGATGTTGCAATCCTTGTGGTCCCAATACTATAAGGCTTCGGTGGTAACCACGTAGGGGGCATAAGACCTGTACATGGTGTGACCACAAAAGTTCCTACTCTTGCGGTTGCAGTACATCACACCGCACGTCATTTTCTGCTCCTCCTGTAAAGAAAGGATATCAAAATGAGTATGCGGTAATTTATCATACTTGATAAATAATTTTCATGCAATTAATGTTTTGGTATCTTAACCATTATAGCTTAGGATAGTAAGCTAGAAAGGAAATAGGAAAGACACATACTTGTGTCTCCTGTCCAGCCAATTGCTGTGAGCCCCTCCAATATTAATATTATAATTTCCTTATTAAAGGAAAATCAAAGGAGAAGGGTTCTAACCTTTAGTGTTAGAATTAGTGTATACTAGCACTAACCCTTTCATAAAGTATCAATATTGTCGATAAATTATGGTCTGATGACTTTCATCAGTGTAATGAAGGAATACTTCACTTCAATATAAGATTGGTCTCAACAATAGACTGTGAAAGAATACACAGGGTATGTTTGAAAATAAACTACTATATAATATATACTATAAAATTCTGCCTGCAGTATGTACTATACTGCAGAAATACTGGCTACTGTATAAGCATATACTGTAGTTCAGCCGGCATGTTGCCGGCTAAGCTAGTACCTGGCGGCACCGGTCCAGCCGGCTTGCTGCCGGCTGGGTTAGTACCTGATGGCGCTAGCCGACAGAGAGAGAGAAAGCATGGAGTGAAGGGCTACCTTATTAGTTTAGTTTTTAGCACAATAAATAAGGGTGTAGGTATTATTATTCCTACTGCATTCCTCCAGAATGAGGGCTCAAATGGAAGGGGGGAATGAATCATTCTAGCTTCCACCCAGCCACAAGATCTGCTGCCGGCTACTGCCGGTTTCAGGGATGTGGCTGGCAGTCCAAGGGAGGAGTAAGAACACTCAAAGATAAAAGGGTCTCCCACCGGCAGCCGTCACAGCCCGCACAACCTTTCCCGGAGCCTTGCGTCCGTAGGGGAAAGTCGGAGCGGCTATCAAGCCGCCAATGTAGGAGTCCTACCAGCGCCACGTTCTACCCGGCAAGTGGGGAGATTGTAGGACACCGGCCACAGTCATGCGATGGCTAGGCTATTACTGAAGGACAGAGAGGGGCAGGGAAAGGGTCTTGTATGTTGTGTCGGGAGAAGACGGCAGGATTACCGCCATTTATAAACACAGATGAAACCTTGTTTCAATATCGGCGCCATCCTAGACGGCAGAAGAATGTTGATTCTTCAGCCTAAGGTCTGCCGAAACAAGACTTGTCTTCTAGACCACAGGGGAAAAGGTGGCGGCATTGTACTACCACTTCAGGTGCGGGCTAATGAAGCTAAGCATCCTATGCCTACAACTGTAAGCTGGCAAAGGAGTGACTACTCACCCGGCAGCCAAGCTGTCGGCATAAAGACTGAATACTCTGAGTTACTGTCGTAAAACCAAGCCAGGATACTCACCGGCAAGGGGGAAAAGACAGAAACACTAGCCAAGTCAAGCCGGACTGTACTACTCTATGGCAAGACCAAGATAGGGTTGTCGCCTAATGGCGGCACTCAGAGGGAAGGAGGGTTTACCCTTAATTTTCCAATGGAGACGAGTATTGAATTATATAATTAATTTTAAGAGATATACTATCTCCTGTTGAATTGATAAAGCAATACATGAGGGTAAACGGGGATAATGTATGAAAGTATACTAAAGTGCATATGCTAGGTTAGCCTAGCGCGGGGCGAGATCTCGGCTACCTATATCACCGAGACTCTATCGTATACGATCGGCACATTTAGGAAGAGGAAAATTATTTGCATGATCTTATCTTCAATAGTTTTGCCTAAATAGCTATAATTCAATAAAGCTAAATACCGGAATGTCGTTCTGCTGACTAAATAAAGCATGCATGACGAACGACAGCGTCCCAAAATGGCGCCTCCGGTGATCGGCTAAGCTCCAATAAACACATTAAATTTATTCTAATTTTATTGTGAGAAGGGAGCTAAAAATTAAACACTGTAAAGATTAAATACTCAACTTTCCAGAGACAGAAGAGGCTGGAGAATGCATAATAATTCCTCGATAATAGCGATATAAAACACCAGATAAGAAGGGAAAACACCGTGCGAAAGCGCTACTGAAATAAGAATGAGCACCATCTTGGAGCCCTGTAATAGTAGGGGAGGAAGGGTAACGTTGATAACGGCTCCCCTTCAATTTCGCCACTCTTCCCTCTCGAAGCGAAAACGCTATTCGAGGTGAAGATTGCCATGTGTCGTATCAAGATATACGTCCCCTGATATTATTTGATATCCTTAAGAGAAATTTTAAGGATACTCGCGCCAGGAGTTAGAATTCTGAAGACCTATGGTCAATTCTCTGGGAGTATCACTGTAGCCAAATATCCCTTAGAAAGCTGTTTATAGGAAGCTTCCATCAGGACGACATGGCTCGAGCCCAAAAATCCAAGGGAATGTGTTGTCACCTATGTTCTTTATCCTCCTCATGGATTTTTTAATGCATAGAACAGTTGGCGATGGTGGAGAAGGAATAGAATGGATTGGTAATAGGAAATTTAGCTGATGTAGAGTATGCTGATGATGCAGTCCTTATTAGCAGAACATTACAGGATTTGCAATGCTTGCTTACCAGAATGCATGAAATATCCTATGAGATTGGGCTCAAGATAAATAGAAGAAAGACAGAAATGCTAAGAATGGAATATGCAGTGGACGATGAAATATCATTGAAAGGAGAAAGGATTAATGAGGTAGAATCATTCAAGTATTTAGGATAATATCTCCAATACAGGGTCATTAGGATTGGTGTTTATTGAAAGATTGAAAAAGAAAAAATCGACATTGGTTAGGTTAAGTAAAATTTGGAAATCAAATCACTTGAAATTACATATAAAAAATCTGACCATATATCAGTTTAGCGATATCTGTTTTACGGTATGAACATGAGTCGTGGTATCACAATGAAACAATTTCCAACAGATTTAGTAGATTGGGGAAGAAAGCCCCGAGAAGACTATTGGGAATTAAATGGCAGAGATTACTCGAGTGCCATTCGGGGATGAGATCATGGTAAGGGGTAGATGGAAAATGTTTAGGCATGCTCTTTGCACTCCCCTAGAGAGATTAGTTCACCAAACTTTTAACTGGGCTCCACAAGACACTAGAAGAGTTGGGATACCCATGCCCACATGGCTAAGAAATATGAAGTGTGAAGTGGGAAATGATAAATGGAGAAGTATTGAATTGAAAGCACAAGATATAGGTGACTGGCTAAATCTAACCGAGGCCCTTTGCGTCAATAAGCATAGGAGGAGATGAGGATGATGACGATGATGATGACATCTTCTACACATGTCCCCAATAATGGTTTAACCTTCCATACTAACACTTCATTCATCCCTCAACCCCCTCCTGACAATCTTAAATAACCCTGACCTCGTCTGTTAACTGATCCTGTGAACACATTTGAACTACAGTAATATCTTGCTTTATGAGTGACTGAATATACCACTTGGTTTTGCCTGCTTCACCTCGCTTCCTCCTCCTGCCTTGCTCAGACCTTAACTCTTTCGCTTTCCGAAGACTACTCATACCAGTATCACCTATAGTTATCTTGTAAGCATCTTTTGAAGTGTTCTTTGTAGAGTTGTGACTGTTTGTTCTTTATCAAATTGTGATTACTGTTATTCACTGTAAAATTAACAGGAACAGTATAGCACAGCATTTAAGAAGGAGTAGATTACTAGTGTAGAAGTGAAAAAAAGGCGTTATCAAGAAGCATGATCAAGGTATGCGTAGGCAGACCTGGAAAAAAAGTGCAGTCGTACAACAACCACAATTAATGCTGCAAATTAATGCTGATATTGACAAAAAACGACAACGTCTTCTTGATAACATTAAAAATTTGCTTCTCATCTGGATCAATGAGAAGCAGTTATTTGTGAAAAGGCAAATGCCTTGTATGCCAACCCTGTGAAAAAGGAGCCAGGTACATCAGCAGACAAAAAAAAAAAAAGAAATATTGAAAGTGAGCAGCAGCTGGTTTGAAAATTTCAAGAGAAGAACTGAGATCCATAGTATTGTACAAGATGATGAGGCTATGAGTTCTTATTTGAAGAAAGCAAGGGCATTCGTATCTGAATTCAAAAGGTTCATGGCACTCTGTCTCTCCTCATCAACCACTTATTGGTGCTACTCATGTAACTCCAAATCAAGTGCTCAACTCAGACAAGTCTGGTCTGTATATTGAAAGAAGATATGAGAACTTTTATTACTGTAAGAGAAAAGATAGTTTGTTGCCTCAAGCCCATGAAAGAATGTCTAAACCTACTGTTCTGTGCTATTACCAGAAGAGATAGCAAAATCAAACCTGACGTGTCACTCGGAAAATCCACAAACGTTTAAAAACTACAAGTTCCAGACGAAGTAACTGAACACTGTGTGAAGTGGGTCAATGAGATTTTTGGTACCAAGGTCAAAAATTACTTCATGGAGAATAACCTTCCCTTCTAAACCTTGATGCCTATGGACAATGCTCCTGCCAATCCTTCAGTCTTTGAAGATGACATAATGAAGCAATCTAAATTCACCAAATAAAGTTTCTCTCCAATACTCCAACTCATGGATCAGCAGGTGATCTTGAATTTCAAGAAGCTTTATACAATAGCAGTGTTCCAGCTATTATCCAAGGTCTCCGAAGGGATCAACCTTACCCTCCAAGAGTTTCGGAAGGTATAATTCCACATCTTCAGCTACCAAAATTATTGATATTCACTAGGAAGGGGTCTCCAACAAAACATTCAGCTTTGCACTGAGGAAAATTTTACCTAAATACGTTGCTGAACGCAATTTCAAGGAATCTAAACTCATCCAGGAGGAGGTATTTGGCAATGATATAGTGTCCTTGGTCAAAACAATGGGGATGTTGGTGTACAAGGATGATATCAATACTCTTCGATACAAGCAGAGCAAGCAGTTGGCAACTGAGGAGTTATTGAGGTTGCATAAGTAGCACCAACAAGAGGTTGAGGAGGAGAGACAGATGGCCAAACCTCTCGCTCAAGTGAAATTAGGGAGATGTTAAGAATGTGGGAAACCCTGCAAAATTGTGTAGAAATACATTACCCAGATAAGGCGAGCACCGAATTTACTGTATTTACTGACATTCAATGCTCCTTTCCATAGAATCTTAAACAAAACACAAAAGCAGTCGTCTCTTGCTAGGTTAGCTTGTGAAAACTGGACATGAGAGTGTAAAAAATAAAGTTTCCAAAAGCGTAAATTGAGTGATTCAATTAGTGATAGTGAATGTTGTTCAAGAGAGAAAACTGATATTTTACCAGAAGTTCTCATGGAGGGAGATTCTCACTCCAAGCGGTAACCTCCTTTCCTCTTGTCTCCCTAACACCAGACTAGTGAAAACATCACTGCCTGGTGATGATCTGTTGAGCTGGAGTTTGAGACCCTCTCAAGTAGCGTATACAACCTCACGATCCTTGTGATCTAAGGATGGGGGTTTTAGGGTAGCCATTATGTCGACCTGCTGAATCATCAGCAGCCATTGCCTGGCCCTCCCTGGTCCTAGCTTGGGTGGAGAGGGGCTTTGGGTGCTGATTATATGTGTATATGGTCAGTCTCTAGGGCACTGTCCCGCTGGGGCATTGTCACTGTCTCCTCACCTAATTGTGAGTTAGTTTGTTAGCAAATTCCATTTTTTCTATTGTCAATTATCAATTTGTAATCATTTCTCATGTTGAGGGTCATAATTTGATCCTTAAATAACATTATAAACCTTGAAAAATTAGTAGGTCTATATGTGTAAATATGTATGTAAGGATCACATTAAGTGTATTTCCTTTATTTCTTATTTGTTTACGAGCATTCTGGGTTGGGAGCTTGCTCCAGGACGGATTACACTCATAAACTGAGGTACAACTCTGTAATGCTTAGGGACAAGGGACAGCCTTTATTTCCGTTCTTCCTCATCAATTTCTTACTTATATTTGAAGAATATTTTATCCGCCCCATGCCTTTAATAAATATTTTGATATCCTGAGTTCTTCCAATAAGTCTTGGAGGGAGAAAAATAGGCGCAGTGATTGATACTGTAGTAAAAAAAAAAAAAATAAATAAAATAAAAAGTATTAGGGTTTATAAGTGGACTGTATTTTGGTGCTGTTACAGGTCAAAACCCGTTAAAAGCCTTACTAACCACCATACCAACTTTCTTAAACAATTTTTAATTAATTCAGAATTAACACTCCTTTTAAATTCAGTCCTTAGAGCCATCCACTAATTTCGTAGGACAGACCAGCATCACGTTTTCACAAAATTCACATAATTCATCTCAATTCACAAATCAGGGAAAGGGGAAAGGAAGGCGCTGTCTCTACCTAAAAATAAAACAAATTTAATAAGAAAAAGTTACAATTATGTAATTAAAAGATATCTTAAATTAATCTTCAACTCAATTAATTGCAATCATTTTAAGTATAGGAGCATAAAATCTTTCGAAACGCTCGTTGTTATATACAGACAAACGCCAAAAACAGCAACAAGGAGGTCCCAAACAAACTGCGACAGCTGCCAAGTGCAGTGCGTGAAGTGCCTCTCTCTCTCGCATCTGCAGCTTGGTTTAATCAAGCGAAATGCGACTTCGATAATTATCTAGCTCATAAAAAAAGCATAAAGAGTTCTTATCTGTGCATAAAAACACATTACGATGATTAAACAAACCGATGAAAATGGATAAAAAACATATAATAAATTAATATGAACACCCAGACTAAATCACATTAAACACTCGGTAATCTTTGACACTCGTAAAACAGCGTGACAAGTGATAAAGTGTAGAATTGAGACTGCTGTTTAACAAACAAGGAAACCTGCCATGGAAGATAACTGTGTTTGTGAGCGAAAAGCTGAAGATTAAATTGCAACACAAATTTTCCCTCGGTCATCTCATAACTCTGCCAGGACACTCGAGTAATCTAAAACAATTCTCGGAT